>NW_022307095.1:0-2785 GCF_002776525.5 Piliocolobus tephrosceles | reverse complement strand
TTTCTTTTTTTTTTTTTTTTTTTTGAGACAGAGTTTCACTCTGTCACCCAGGCTGGAGTGCAGTGGCACGATATCTCAGTTCATTGCAACCTCTGCCTCCTGGGTTCAAGTGATTCTCGTGCCTCAGCCACTGGAGTAGCTGGGATTACAGGCATGTGCCACCATGCCCAAATAATTTTTGTTTTTTTTTTTTTTTTCTTTTTGAGGCAGAGTCTCGCTCTGTCACCCAGACTGGAGCGCAATGGCCGGATCTCAGCTCACTGCAAGCTCCGCCTCCCGGGTTTACGCCATTCTCCAGCCTCAGCCTCCCAAGTAGCTGGGACTACAGGCGCTCGCCACCGCGCCCAGCTAGTTTTTTGTATTTTTTAGTAGAGACGGGGTTTCACCGTGTTAGCCAGGATGGTCTCAATCTCCTGACCTCGTGATCCGCCCGTCTCGGCCTCCCAAAGTGCTGGGATTACAGGCTTGAGCCACCGCGCCCGGCCCAATTTTTGTATTTTTAGTAGAGATGAGGTTTCATGGTAGCCAGGCTGGTCTGGAACTCCTGACCTCAAGAGATCTGCCCGCCTTCGCTTCCCAAAGTGCTGGGATTACAGGTGTGAGCCACCGTGCCCGGCCTCTTTCTTTTTAATGAAGACAGGATCTTGCTCTGTTGCACAGGCTGGAATGCAGTGGTGTGGTCATAGCTCCCTGTGATCTCACAGTCCTGGTTCAAGGGGTCCTCCCACCTCAGCCTCTCAGATAGCTGAGACTACAGGCACGCAGCCACCATGCCCAGCTAATTTTTAAATGTTTTGCAGAGATGAACCGTACTATGTTGCACAGGCTGGTCTCAAACTCCTGGCCTCAAGCTATCCTTCCTGCCTCAACCTCTGAAAGTGCTGGGATTGCAGGTGTGAACCAACACACCTGGCCCTTAGAAGAGTTTTTTAACCAAGGATACTTTTCCCATTCTGTCCCAAAAGGATTCTCACACCAATAATAGCAATAATACTAGAATAGGAACAATATTAATCAATAATAATATAGTCGTGCTAATCGTAATAGCAGCGGCCACCACTTTTTGTGTGTCCGACTCTGTGCTGTATTTTCTCTCTCTCTCTGTGTGTGTGTGTGTGTGTGTGTGTGTGTGAGTGCTCTCACCTTTATTTCTCTCAATATATCCGTGATATAGCTATTTCCCACATAACAAGGTTAAGTGACAGGTGCATGTTCCATGTAAAACAGAGGCAGAACCACAAGTAAAACATCTAGCTCAGCAATCAACTCATAGCACTACATTTTCTCATTCAGTCCTCTCCACGGCCCTGGAAGGTGGATTCTGTCTATGTGCCCATACAACACATCAGGAAAGTGAGGCTTCTGAAGGCTAAATTACTTGCCCCAAGTTATTAGTTTGTATCCACCCAGGTGCTAGCACCAGTCTCAAGGAGGATACATTCCCATCCACACACATAGCTTCTAACAGAGGCTTCACTGGTCATAGGACATGCACACACATTTCCAATAAAACTGCACGGGGCTCATCGGACCCCAGATTCCCACCCACGGATACTGGTCACAAGACTCTGCCAGCGCTGGTGACTTTCCCCTTTGGGATCCAGGTGGAGGATCTGATTGTGAAATACCGGAAAAAGAAGAAGACGGTGGCTGGGATCATCGTGGAGCCCATCCAGTCCGAGGGTGGAGACAACCATGCGTCCGATGACTTCTTTCGGAAACTGAGAGACATTGCCAGGAAGGTCAGTGGACGGGGCTGAGGTTGGATGGAGCCATAGGGCTTTCTGGGTTGAGTTCCCAGATTAAACGGCTAGCAGCACCTCTGCTTTGGAGTTCCTGTCAACCTCCAGACTTGCAGAGGCTGTCTGTCAGCATCAGGGGTGGAGAAGTTGTGGTTGGCGGAAGAATGGGGATTCTTCCCTGAAACTACACACACACACACACACACACACACACACACACACACATACATATATATATATATTTTTTTTTGAGACAGTCTTACTCTGTCACCCAGGCTGGAGTGCAGTGATGCGATCTCAGCTCACTGCAACCTCCACCTCCCAGGTTCAAGCGATTCTCCCACAGCCTCCCAAGTAGCTGGGACTGCAGGTGCGCGCCACCATACCCAACTAATTTTTGTATTTCTACTAGAGACAAGGTTTCGCCATGTTGGCCAGGCTGGTCTCAAACTCCTGACCTCAGGTGATCTGCCCACCTCGGCCTCCCAAAGTGCTGGGATTACAGGCCTGAACCACCACGCTTGGCCTTAAAATCTTTTAAAAAAATATTTATGGATACATAATAGTTGCAATGCATAATGATCAAATCTGGGTAATTGGATATCCATCACCTAAAACATTTATCATCTTTTTTTATTGGGAATATTCCAAATCCACTCCTAGTTATTTTGAAATACACAATAAATTATTAACTATAATCACCCTATTGTGCTACTGGACACTAGATCTTATTCTTCTATCTAACTGTACTTTTGTATCCATTAACCAACCCCTATTTATCTCCACCTCCCCATTAGCCTTGCCAGCCTCTGACAGCCATCATTCTACTCTCTTTCTTCATAAGGAAAAGGTTTTTAGTCCCCACATGAGTGAGAACCTGCCACATTTGCCGATGTCTGGCTTATGTCACTTAACATAATGTCCTGTAGTTCCATCCACGTCATTGCTAATGACATAATTTCATTCTTTTTACGGCTGAATAGTATTCCATTGTGTATATGTACCATATTTTCTTTTTCTTTTCTTTTCTTTTTTTTTTTTTT
>NW_022307094.1:0-3384 GCF_002776525.5 Piliocolobus tephrosceles | reverse complement strand
CCTTACAAGAGACCCTGAAGGAAGCCCTAAACATGGAAAGGAACAACCGGTACCTGCCATTGCAAAAACATGCCAAAATGTAAAGACCATCGAGGCTAGGAAGAAACTGCATCAACTAACGAGTAAAATAACCAGTTAATATCATAATGGCAGGATCAAGTTCACACATAACAATATTAACCTTAAATGTAAATGGACTAAATGCTCCAATTAAAAGACACAGACTGGCAAACTGGATAAAGAGTCAAGACCCATCAGTCTGCTGTATTCAGGAGATGCATCTCACATGCAGAGACATACAAAGGCTCAAAATAAAGGGATGGAGAAGATCTACCAAGCAAATGGAGAACAAAAAAAAGCAGGGGTTGCAATACTAGTCTCTGATACAGACTTTAAACCATCAAAGATCAAAAGAGATAAAGAAGGCCACTACATAATGGTAAAGGGATCAATTCAACAGGAAGAGCTAACTATCCTAAATATATATGCACCCAATACAGGAGCACCCAGATTCATAAAGCAAGTCCTTAGAGACTTACAAAGAGACTTAGACTCCCATACAATAATAATGGGAGACTTCAACACTCCACTGTCAACATTAGACAGATCAACGAGACAGAAAGTTAACAAGGATATCCAGGAATTGAACTCATCTCTGCACCAAGCGGACCTAATAGACATCTATAGAACTCTCCAGCCCAAATCAACAGAATATACATTCTTCTCAGCATCACATCGCACTTATTCCAAAATTGACCACATAATTGGAAGTAAAGCACTCCTCAGCAAATGTAAAAGAACAGAAATTATAACAATCTGTCTCTTAGACCACAGTGCAATCAAACTAGAACTCAGGACTAAGAAACTCAATCAAAACTGCTCAACTACATGGAAACTGAACAACCTGCTCCTGAATGACTACTGGGTACATAACGAAATGAAGGCAGAAATAAAGATGTTCTTTGAAACCAATGAGAACAAAGATACAACATACAAGATTCTCTGGGACACATTTAAAGCAATGTGTAGAGGGAAATTTATAGCACTAAATGCCCACAAGAAAAAGCAGGAAAGAGCTAAAATTGACACTCTAACATCACAATTAAAAGAACTAGAGAGGCAAGAGCAAACACATTCAAAAGCTAGCAGAAGGCAAGAAATAACTAAGATCAGAGCAGAACTGAAGGAGATAGAGACACAAAAAACCCTCCAAAAAAATCAATGAATCCAGGAGTTGGTTTTTTGAAGAGATCAACAAAATTGACAGACCGCTAGCAAGACTAATAAAGAAGAAAAGAGAGAGGAATCAAATAGACTCAATAAAAAATGATAAAGGGGATATCACCACTGACCCCACAGAAATACAAACTACCATCAGAGAATACTATAAATACCTCTATGCAAATCAACTCGAAAATCTAGAAGAAATGGATAATTTCCTGGACACTTACACTCTTCCAAGACTAAACCAGGAAGAAGTTGCATCCCTGAACAGACCAATAGCAGGCTCTGAAATTGAGGCAATAATTAATAGCCTACCAACCAAAAAAAGTCCAGGACCAGATGGATTCACAGCTGAATTCTACCAGAGGTATAAGGAGGAACTGGTACCATTCCTTCTGAAACTATTCCAATCAATAGAAAAAGAGGGAATCCTACCTAACTCATTTTATGAGGCCAACATCATCCTGATACCAAAGCCTGGCAGAGACACAACAAAAAAAGACAATTTTAGACCAATATCCCTGATGAACATCGATGCAAAAATCCTCAATAAAATACTGGCAAACCGGATTCAGCAGCACATCAAAAAGCTTATCCACCATGATCAAGTGGGCTTCATCCCTGGGATGCAAGGCTGGTTCAACATTCACAAATCAATAAATGTAATCGAGCATATAAACAGAACCAAAGACAAGAACCACATGATTATCTCAATACATGCAGAAAAGGCTTTTGACAAAATTCAACAGCCCTTCATGCTAAAAAATGCTCAATAAATTCGGTATTGATGGAACGTACCTCAAAATAATAAGAGCTATTTATGACAAACCCACAGTCAATATCATACTGAATGGGCAAAAACTGGAAAAATTCCCTTTGAAAACTGGCACAAGACAGGGATGCCCTCTCTCACCATTCCTATTCAACATAGTGGTGGAAGTTCTGGCTAGGGCAATCAGGCAAGAGAAAGAAATCAAGGGTATTCAGTTAGGAAAAGAAGAAGTCAAATTGTCCCTGTTTGCAGATGACATGATTGTATATTTAGAAAACCCCATCGTCTCAGCCCAAAATCTCCTTAAGCTGATAAGCAACTTCAGCAAAGTCTCAGGATACAAAATTAATGTGCAAAAATCACAAGCATTCTTATACACCAGTAACAGACAAACAGAGAGCCAAATCATGAATGAACTTCCATTCACAATTGCTTCAAAGAGAATAAAATACCTAGGAATCCAACTTACAAGGGATGTAAAGGACCTCTTCAAGGAGAACTACAAACCACTGCTCAGTGAAATCAAAGAGGACACAAACAAATGGAAGAACATACCATGCTCATGGATAGGCAGAATCAATATTGTGAAAATGGCCATACTGCCCAAGGTAATTTATAGATTCAATGCCATCCCCATCAAGCTACCAATGAGTTTCTTCACCGAATTGGAAAAAACTGCTTTAAAGTTCATATGGAACCAAAAAAGAGCCCGTATTGCCAAGACAATCCTAAGTCAAAAGGACAAAGCCGGAGGCGTCACGCTACCTGACTTCAAACTATACTACAAGGCTACAGTAACCAAAACAGCATGGTACTGGTACCAAAACAGAGATATAGACCAATGGAACAGAACGGAGCCTTCAGAAATAATGCCACACATCTACAACCATCTGATATTTGACAAACCTGAGAAAAACAAGAAATGGGGAAAGGATTCCCTATTTAATAAATGGTGCTGGGAAAATTGGCTAGCCATAAGTAGAAAGCTGAAACTGGATCCTTTCCTTACTCCTTATACGAAGATTAATTCAAGATGGATTAGAGACTTAAATGTTAGACCTAATACCATAAAAACCCTAGAAGAAAATCTAGGTAGTACCATTCAGGACATAGGCATGGGCAAGGACTTCATGTCTAAAACACCAAAAGCAACGGCAGCAAAAGCCAAAATTGACAAATGGGATCTCATTAAACTAAAGAGCTTCTGCACAGCAAAAGAAACTACCATCAGAGTGAACAGGCAACCTACAGAATGGGAGAAAATTTTTGCAATCTACTCATCTGACAAAGGGCTAATTTCCAGAATCTACAAAGAACTCAAACAAATATACAAGAAAAAAACAAACAACCCCATCCAAAAGTGGGGAAAGGATATGAACAGACATTTC
>NW_022307093.1:0-2779 GCF_002776525.5 Piliocolobus tephrosceles | reverse complement strand
CTGTAAAATCAAAAGCAAGCTAGTTACTTCCTAGATACAACAGGGATGCAGGTATTGGGTAAATATAGCCATTCCAAACGGGAGAAATTGGCCAAAACAAAGGGGTTACAGGGCCCATGCAAGTCCTAAATCCAGCAAGGCAGTCAAATTCTAAAGCTCCAAAATGATCTTTCACTCCATGTCTCACATCCAGGTCATGCTGATGCAAGAGGTATGTTCTCATAGTCTTGGGAAGCTCTGCCCCTGTGGCTTTGCAGGGGTATAGCCGCTCTCCTGGCTGCTTTCACAGGCTGCCATTGAGTGTCTGAGGTTCCCAGGTGCACGGTGCAAGCTGTCTGTGGATGTACCATTCTGGGTCTAGAGGACAGTGGCCCTCTTCTCACAGCTTCATTAGGTAGTGACCCAGAAGGGACTCTGTCTGGGGGGTCCCACCTGACATTTCCATTCTGCACTGCCCTAGCAGAGGTTCTCCATGAGGGCCCCCCTGCTTCTGGAGGAAACATTTACCTGGGCATCCAGGTATTTCTATACATCTTCTGCAATCTAGGCATAGGTTCCCAAACATCAATTCTTGACTTCTATGTACCTGCAGGCTCAACACCTGCCAAGGGTTGGGGCTTGCACCCTCTTAAACCGTGTTCCAAGCTGTACCTTGGCCCCTTTTAGCTATGGCTGGAGCAGTTGGGATACAGGGCACCAAATCTCTAGACTGCACACAGCATAGAGACACTGGGCCCAGTCCACAAAACCATTTTTTCCCTCCTAGGCTTCCAAGTCTGTGATGGAAGGGGCTGCCATGAAGACCTATGATGTGGCCTGGAGACATTTTCTCCATTGTCTTGGGGATTAACATTCAGCTCCTTGTTACTTATGCAAATTTCTGCAGGCAGCTTGAATTTCTCCTCAAAAAAATAGGTTTTTCCTTTCTACTGCATTGTCAGGCTACAAATTTTCTGAACTTGTATGCTTTGATTCATTTAAAATGGAATGCTTTTAACAGCACCCAAGTCACCTTTTGAATGCTTTGCTCTTAGAAACTTTTTCCACCAGATGCCCTAAATCATCTCTCTCAAATTTCAAGGTTCACAAGTCTCTAGGGCAGGGGCAAAATGCCACCAGTCTCTTTGCTAAAACAGACCAAGAATTCCCTTTGTTCCAGTTCCTAGCAAGTTCCTCATCTCCATCTGAGACCACATCAGCCTGGACCTTATTTTTGACATCACTATCAGTATTTTTGTCAAAGCCATTCAACAAGCCTCTAGGAGGTTCCAAATTTTTTCACATTTTTCTGCCAGCTTTTGAGTCCTTCAAACTTTTCCAACTCTGCCTGATACCTAATTCCAAAGTCGCTTCCACATTTTCAGGTATCATGTCGACAATGCCTCACTCTACTGGTACCAATTTACTGTTTTGGTCTGTTTTCACACTGCTGATAAAGACATACCCGAGACTGGGAAGAAAAAGAGGTTTAATTGGACTTACAGTTCTGCACGGCTGGGGTGGCCTCAGAATCATGGCGGGAGGTGAAAGGTACTTCTAATATGGCAGCGGCAAGTGAAAAGTGAGGAAGATTCAAAAGCGGAAACCCGTGATAAAATCGTCAGCTCTTGTGAGACTTATTAACTATCACTTGAACAGTATGGGGGAAAGCGTGCTCATGACTCAAATTATCTCCCACTGCATCTCTCCCACAGTGTCTCTCCCACATGGGAATTATGGGAATACAATTTAAGATGAGATTTGGGTGGGGACACAGAAACAAACCGTATTACATGGGGTCTGTAGCCCCTTTGTTTTGGTCAATTTTTCCCTTTTGTAATGGACACATTTACCCAATGCCTGTACCCTCATTGTATCTTTGAAGTAACTAATATGTTTTTGATTTTACAGCCTCATATGTGGAAGGGACTTGGCTTGTCTCAGATGAGATTTGGGATTTAGACATTAAAGTTAATGCTGAAATCAGTTAAGACTTTGGGGCACTGTCGGGAAGGTAGGATTGTGATTTGAAATGTGAGAAGGATATGAGATTTCAGAGGGTCCACGAGTAGCATGATATGGTTTGACTCTGCACCCTCACCCAAATCTCATGTCAAATTGTAAATCCCAATGTTGGGGGAAGGACCTGGTAGGAGGGGATTGAATCATGTGGGCTAACTTCCTCCTTGCTGTTCTTGTGATTGTGAGTGAGTTCTCATGAGATCTTGTTGTGTAAAAATGTGTAGCACTTCACCCTTCACTCTTTCTCCCTCCCCGGCTCTGCCATGTGAAGACATGCTTGCTTTCCCTTAGCCTTCCGACCTGATTGTAAGTTTTGTGAGGCCTCCCTAGCCATGCCTCCTGTAGAGCCCACAGAACTGTGAGTCCACAAAATCTCATTTGTCCATAAATTAACCAGTCTCAGATATGTTACAGCACTGTGAGAACAGACTAATACAAGGGTGGTCACTATATTCATTATCTTGATTGTGGTGGTAGATTTAGATGTATATTTGAAATGTATTATATTTTAATTATGCTTCAATCATGTTGTCAAAAAACAAAGTATATTTTCTTATATTAAGAGTGAGAATGAAATAAAATTAAATTTAAAAAAAGAGTGAGAAACAATATCTTGAAAGGGAAATACAAAGAATCTCAACCAGATTGAAATGAATAAATTAATGGAAACTTTTCTTGGAGCCAGAAGGTGCTGATGCAGCATAAGGACCAATTCTGATAAGTAGAAAGATTCAATTAAGATGTTATTATCATTATTAGTAGTAGCAGAAGTGGAAGA
>NW_022307090.1:0-3076 GCF_002776525.5 Piliocolobus tephrosceles | reverse complement strand
GGAAAGATCTAAAATTGACACTCTAACATCACAATTAAAAGAACTAGAGAGGCAAGAGCAAACACATTCAAAAGCTAGCAGAAGGCAAGAAATAATTAAGATCAGAGCAGAACTGAAGGAGATAGAGACACAAAAAAACCCTCCAAAAAATCAATGAATCCAGGAGTTGGTTTTTTGAAAAGATCAACAAACTTGACAGACCGCTAGCAAGGCTAATAAAGAAGAAAAGAGGGAGGAATCAAATAGACGCAATAAAAAATGATAAAGGGGATATCACCACCGACCCCACAGAAATACAAACTACCATCAGAGAATACTATAAACACCTCTACGCAAATCAACTAGAAAATCTAGAAGAAATGGATAATTTCCTGGACGCGTACACTCTTCCAAGACTAAACCAGGAAGAAGTTGAATCCCTGAATAGACCAATAGCAGCCTCTGAAATTGAGGCAACAATTAATAGCCTGCCCACCAAAAAAAGCCCAGGACCAGATGGATTCACAGCTGAATTCTACCAGAGGTACAAGGAGGAGCTGGTACCATTCCTTCTGAAACTATTCCAATCAATAGAAAAAGAGGGAATCCTCCCTAACTCATTTTATGAGGCCAGCATCATCCTGATACCAAAGCCTGGCAGAGACACAACAAAAAAAGAGAATTTTAGACCAATCTCCCTGATGAACATCGATGCAAAAATCCTCAATAAAATACTGGCAAACCGGATTCAGCAGCACATCAAAAAGCTTATCCACCATGATCAAGTGGGCTTCATCCCTGGGATGCAAGGCTGGTTCAACATTCGCAAATCAATAAACGTAATCCAGCATATAAACAGAACCAAAGACAAGAACCACATGATTATCTCAATAGATGCAGAAAAGGCTTTTGACAAAATTCAACAGCCCTTCATGCTAAAAACGCTCAACAAATTCGGTATTGATGGAACGTACCTCAAAATAATAAGAGCTATTTATGACAAACCCACAGCTAATATCATACTGAATGGGCAAAAACTGGAAAAGTTCCCTTTGAAAACTGGCACAAGACAGGGATGCCCTCTCTCACCACTCCTATTCAACATAGTGTTGGAAGTTCTGGCTAGGGCAATCAGGCAAGAGAAAGAAATCAAGGGTATTCAGTTAGGAAAAGAGGAAGTCAAATTGTCCCTGTTTGCAGATGACATGATTGTGTATTTAGAAAACCCCATCGTCTCAGCCCAAAATCTTCTTAAGCTGATAAGCAACTTCAGCAAAGTCTCAGGATACAAAATTAATGTGCAAAAATCACAAGCATTCTTATACACCAGTAACAGACAAGCAGAGAGCCAAATCAGGAATGAACTTCCATTCACAATTGCTTCAAAGAGAATAAAATACCTAGGAATCCAACTTACAAGGGATGTAAAGGACCTCTTCAAGGAGAACTACAAACCACTGCTCAGTGAAATAAGAGAGGACACTAACAAATGGAAGAACATACCATGCTCATGGATAGGAAGAATCAATATCGTGAAAATGGCCATACTGCCCAAAGTTATTTATAAATTCAATGCCATCCCCCATCAAGCTACCAATGAGTTTCTTCATCGAATTGGAGAAAACTGCTTTAAAGTTCATATGGAACCAAAAAAGAGCCCGCATTGCCAAGACAATCCTAAGTCAAAAGAACAAAGCTGGAGGCATCACGCTACCTGACTTCAAACTACACTACAAGGCTACAGTAACCAAAACAGCACGGTACTGGTACCAAAACAGAGATATAGACCAATGGAACAGAACAGAGTCCTCAGAAATAATACCACACATCTACAGCCATCTGATCTTTGATAAACCTGAGAGAAAAAAGAAATGGGGAAAGGACTCCCTATTTAATAAATGGTGCTGGGAAAATTGGCCAGCCATAAGTAGAAAGCTGAAACTGGATCCTTTCCTTACTCCTTATACGAAAATTAATTCAAGATGGACTAGAGACTTAAATGTTAGACCTAATACCATAAAAACCCTAGAAGAAAACCTAGGTGGTACCATTCAGGACATAGGCATGGGCAAAGACTTCATGTCTAAAACACCAAAAGCAATGGCAGCAAAAGCCAAAATTGACAAATGGGATATGATTAAACTAAAGAGCTTCTGCACAGCAAAAGAAACTACCAGCAGAGTGAACAGGCAACCTACAAAATGGGAGAAAATTTTTGCAATCTACTCATCTGACAAAGGGCTAATATCCAGAATCTACAAAGAACTCAAACAAATTTACAAGAAAAAAACAAACAACCCCATCAAAAAGTGGGCAAAGGATATGAACAGACATTTCTCAAAAGAAGACATTCAGACAGCCAACAGACACATGAAAAAATGCTCATCATCACTGGCCATCAGAGAAATGCAAATCAAACCACAGTGAGATACCATCTCACACCAGTTAGAATGGCAATCATTGAAAAGTCAGGAAACAACAGGTGTTGGAGAGGATGTGGAGAAATAGGAACACTTTTACACTGTTGGTGGGATTGTAAACTAGTTCAACCATTGTGGAAAACAGCATGGCGATTCCTCAAGGATCTAGAACTAGATGTACCATATGACCCAGCCATCCCACTCCTGGGTATATACCCAAAGGACTATAAATCATGCTGCTATAAAGACACATGCACATGTATGTTTATTGTGGCACTATTCACAATAGCAAAGACTTGGAATCAACCCAAATGTCCATCTGTAACAGACTGGATGAAGAAAATGTGGCACATATACACCATGGAATACTATGCAGCCATAAAAAAGGATGAGTTTGCGTCCTTTGTAGGGACATGGATGCAGCTGGAAACCATCATTGTTAGCAAACTATCACAAGAACAGAAAACCAAACACCGCATGTTCTCACTCATAGGTGGGAACTGAACAATGACATCACTTGTACTCGGGAAGGGGAACATCACACATCGGGGCCTATCATGGTGGGGGAGGGGGGAGGGATTGCATTGGGAGTTATACCTGATATAAATGATGAATTGATGGGTGCTGACGAGTTTATGGGTGCAGCACACCAACATGGCACAAGTAAACATATGTAA
>NW_022307089.1:14048-18369 GCF_002776525.5 Piliocolobus tephrosceles | reverse complement strand
GGGGTAAAGGCTTCATTTTCCACTGTATATTCTCAATGCTTACTTGGTTTTTAGTTTAGTTTCGTTTTGTTTTTTTAACACAAATTAACAATTTAAAACTTGTAATTAAATGATACTCAATTACAGAGGAAAATATCCACAGCGCTATAGAAAAAAAAATACCAATGGACACAGGAAATATTACAACATGACTCATCAGTAAATAAATGCAGATTGAAGGTAGGAACAATAATATGAGTTAGTGTGAGCTTCACAGGAACATCGAAATTACTCCTCTTATCTTCTAACACTTGACACTGAGCCTTCAGTGACAAGCCAGGGCTCTGACAGCTGAGAGTGGTCTGAGCTTTCTTTTAACCACTCTGCTGTGGCACCCAGTGGCTCAGACAGGCACTCACCCCCTTCAGCTTGGAGCCACGGTGCTGCTCTCTACTGCCTGTCACCCATCTCTTTCACAGAAATCCAGTGGCCCTGCTGAAAAGAACGTGACAACTTGGAGCCCAGGCCCCTCTGCTTCTGCTTCTCCACTTTGAGAATCTTTATTCTCTCTGAGAATCTTGGTTCTCTTGCAGAGCTGAAGAAAACGATCTCTGATTGTGACTTTGTCCCAAGGCTTCTGCCCAGCTGCCAGGAATGAGACAGCAGTCTTTCCTAACACCGTGGATAACAGGCATCTGGAGAGTTTTATTCTGGAGTAGAGACCTCAGAGTAGTTAACAGAGGCTCCCTCAGAGCCATCACCAGAGACCACCTTCTCTAAGGAAAATAAAATGTTTGTTTACGGCCGGGCGCGGTGGCTCAAGCCTGTAATCCCAGCACTTTGGGAGGCCGAGACGGGCGGATCACGAGGTCAGGAGATCGAGACCATCCTGACTAACACGGTGAAACCCCGTCTCTACTAAAAATACAAAAAATTAGCCGGGCGAGGTGGCCGGCGCCTGTGGTCCCAGCTACTCGGGAGGCTGAGGCAGGAGAATGGTGTGAACCTGGGAGGCGGAGCTTGCAGTGAGCTGAGATCCAGCCACTGCACTCCAGCCTGAGCCTGGGTGACAGAGCAAGACTCCGTCTCAAAAAAAAAAAAAAAAAAAAAAATTTGTTTACTCACCTACTGAGTCTCCCCAACTATGTCATAAGCTTCTTTCGGTTAAGGGATTCCTGTCTGTCATATTCACCCTTGCATCCCCATTTCCTAGCACTTAGTAGGCACTCAGCAGAAATGTACTGCTGGTTGAAGAATGATTCACATTTTTTAAAAAATTATTTTCATTTATAAAATTGAGATGGGGTCTCACTGGTTGCCAAGGCTGGTCTCGAACTCCTGAGTCAAGGAATCTGCCTACCCTAGCCTCCCAAAGTGCTGGGATTACAGGTGTGATCCACCATGCCTGGCTGACTTAACTTTTTCTTTCTTTCTTTCTTTTTTTCTCTTTGAGACAGAGTCTTGCTCTGTTGCCAGGCTAGAGTGCAGTCTTGGCTCACTG
This sequence comes from Piliocolobus tephrosceles, assembly GCF_002776525.5. Classification (NCBI taxonomy): domain Eukaryota; kingdom Metazoa; phylum Chordata; class Mammalia; order Primates; family Cercopithecidae; genus Piliocolobus; species Piliocolobus tephrosceles. Next base: position 16,889 of record NW_022307089.1, on the reverse strand, counting down.
CAACCTCTGCCTCCCAGGTTCAAGCGATTCTCCTGCCTCAGCCTCCCGAGTAGCTGGGACTACAGGCGTGCACCACCACGCCTGGCTAATTTTTTCTATTTTAGTAGAGATGGAGTTTCACCATGTTGGCCAGGATGGTCTCAATCTCCTAACCTCATGATCTGCCCGCCTTGGCCTCCCAAAGTGCTGGAATTATAGGCGTGAGCCACTGCACCTGGCCTTTTTTTTCTTTTTTGAGACAGAGGTTCACTCTTGTCACCCAGGCTGGAATGCAATGGCACAATCTCGGTTTTCTGCAACCTGCAACCTCCACCTCCTGGGTTCAAGCAATTCTCCTGTCTCAGCCTCCCGAGTAGCTGGGATTACAGGTGCCCACCACCACACCTGGCTAATTTTTGTATTTTTAGTAGAGACGAGGTTTCACCATATTGGCCAGGTTGGTCTTGAATTTCTGACCTCGGGTGATGCACCCGCCTCAGCCTCCCAAAGTACTGGGATTACAGGTGTGAGCCACCACGCCTGGCCACTTCACGTTTTCGTATTCATGACACCAGCAATTGTCCGTGATCCATACAAAGAGCTTAATACATGTTTGTTGAATAAGTCACACTTAACTTTGCAAGCTAGGGTAATAAATAGAATGTGGACTTGATCCATTAAGGGAAAGTAAAACTTCCTGGTTGACAGAGCTGGAACTGCGCTTGCATATTCGTCTGTAAATTTGAGTCTAAGTTTGGTAAACTATTAAAGGAGATCGCAGTCCTTTCTGGAAAGCTGTAATAAGGGAACTAGGAGTCTCCTGCAACCAAGCCTAAGCTAGGAATGGGTCAGGAGGTGTTCCATTTCCGACGTGCATCCATCAAGGTCAATGAGCAAGAAGAGGGTCTGGCAATCCCTCGCTGGTTAGAGACATTTAGGCCTGGTCTTCAAAGGCAACTGTGATCCTGTACATTTTACTGTGTGCTGTGGATGTTCTCTCTGGATTGTTTGTCATGTTTATGCTGCTTGGCTGCCTAGCTGTGAAGACTGGGGGAAGCTATCGCCTCTCACATTCAATTCCTAGAATAGAATCAGATGATAAATATACAATGAATGAGTCTAAATATATAATGGGTAGGAAGGGAAGCCTGCTCATATTCAAAAGGGAGGATGTTACCCATTAGAAATTTGTCATGGAGGGTTGACAGCTGGTGACGTGTACATTGCATGAATGGGGTACAGTAAGTGCTTCATCAAAGGAATATTTGTAGAAGGGCCATTCTTCAAAGAAAGTGGATGGTAGATATTTGTACGCCACCAAATCTCTATATGATTTGAAAGTTGTGGTGATTCTTAAATAAGATCTGAGATACTCTAAGATATATTTTTCAGTTTCAGAAACTCAAAAACCCTTTGCGCTAAATGTTCAGACCATAGCAAATAATTGAACAATATTATCAGAATTTAGGCATATGCCCCTAAAGAAGTTTTCTGCCCAGCAAAAATCAGAGAGAGACAGGATGAATCTAAGATCTTTTGTCATCCTTTGGGGCATACATTTCAACCTAGTGTTAGCGCCCTCCCAGTGGTGCCAAAACCCAATGAGTGTATTTTAAATTTTTTTATTGTGCTAAAATATACATAACGTAAAATTGCCCTTTTAACCTTTTTAGCAACTTTTGTTTTGTTTTGTTTTGTTTTTTGTATTTTTAGTAAAGACACGGGTTTCACCATGTTGGCTAGGATGGTCTCCATCTCCTGACCTCGTGATCTGCCTGCCTTGACCTCCCAAAGACTTGGCCTGTTTTTTTATTTTATTTTTTTAAGAGACAAGGTCTTGCTATGTTGTCCAGGCTGGTCTTGAACTCCTGGGTTCAAGTGATCCTCCTGCCTTTCCTGCCTTGGCCTTCCCAGTAGGTGGAATTACAAGTGTGAGCCACAGCACCAGGCTGTTAGCCTTTTTTTTTTTTTTTTTGAGACTGAGTCTCACTCTATTGCCCAGGCTGCAGTGCAGTGGCAGTATCTCGGCTCACTGCAACCTCCTCCTCCCAGGTTCAAGCGATTCTTGTGCCTCAGACTCCTGAGTAGCTGGGATTTCAGGTACCCGCCACCACCCAACTAATTTTTGTATTTTTACTAGAGACGAGATTTCGCCATATTGGCCAGGATGGTCTCAAACCCCTGACCTCAAGTGATCCACCCACCTGGGCCTCTCAAAGTGCTGGGATTATAGGCATGAGCCACCAGGCCTGGCCTTTTAACCATTTTTAAGTGTACAGTTCTGTGGCATGAAGTACATTCACACTGTGTTGCAACCACAACCACCATTCATTTCTAGAACATTTTCATCTTCCCGAACTGAACCCATTAAACAATAACTCTCCATTCCCCCTTCTGCAGCTCCTGGTAACCACTATTCTACTTTCTGTCTCTCTGAATTTGACTCTTTAAGTATCATAGCTCAGATAAATGGAATCATAAAACATTTGTCCTTTTGTGTCTGCCTTATTTCACTTAGCACAACATCTTCAAGATTCATCCTGTCGTATCGTGTGTCAGAATTTCCTTCCTTTTAAAGACTGACTGATATTCCATTGTATGGATATACCGCATTTTGCTCCTCCATTCTTCCATCCATGGACAGCCGGATTGCTTCCTCTTGACTATTGTGAATGATGCTGCTATGAACATGGGTATACAAATATCCCTTTGAGATCGTGCGTTCAGTTCTTTTTGCTATATAACAAGAAGTATACGCGGTGGCTCAAGCCTGTAATCCCAGCACTTTGGGAGGCTGAGACGGGCGGATCACAAGTGTTTGGACGAACGGAGGCAAGATGGTGCACTTCCGGGTTCTTCATC
>NW_022307089.1:0-14038 GCF_002776525.5 Piliocolobus tephrosceles | reverse complement strand
CTCCTTTGCCGGAGGCCGACAGACTTCTCCCGCACACCTTAGGTTACCAAAATAAACCAGCAGTTTTGCTGTTACACTTGCCTACCCGCTGGTTCTTTTGCGCCCGCTCGGCTGGTCTTAGAAAAACAAGACAACAAGGTCAGGAGATCGAGACCATCCTGGCTAACAAGGTGAAACCCCGTCTCTACTAAAAAAATACAAAAATCTAGCCGGGCAAGGTGGCGGGCGCCTGTAGTCCCAGCTACTCAGGAGGCTGAGGCAGGAGAATGGCGGGAACCCGGGAGGCGGAGCTTGCAGTGAGCTGAGATCCGGCCACTGCACTCCAGCCTGGGTGGTAGAGCGAGACTTCGTCTCAACAACAACAACAACAACAACAACAAAAAAAGCCGGGCGCGGTGGCTCAAGCCTGTAATCCCAGCACTTTGGGAGGCCGAGACGGGCGGATCACAAGGTCAGGAGATCGAGACCATCCTGTCTAACATGGTGAAACCCCGTCTCTACTAAAAAATACAACAAACTAGCCGGGCGAGGTGGTGGGCGCCTGTAGTCCCAGCTACCGGGAAGGCTGAGGCAGGAGAATGGCGTAAACCCGGGAGGCGAAGCTTGCAGTGAGCTGAGATCCGGCCACTGCACTCCAGCCTGGGCGACAGAGCCAGACTCTGTCTCAAAAAAAAAAAAAAAAAGAAAAAAAAAAAAAAAAAACAACAACAACAAAAAAGAAGTAGAATAGCTGGATCACATAGTAATTCCGTTTTTAATTTTTTGAGGAACCGCCATGCTGTTTTGAACAGCAGCTGCACAATTTTGCGTTTCCGTCAGAAGTACACAAGGGTTCCAATTTCTCCAAATCCTCATGAACAATTGTTATTTTCTCTTTTTGTTTTTGTTTTTTTTGAGACGGAGTCTGGCTCTGTCACCCAGGCTGGAGTGCTGTGGCGTGATCTCGGCTCACTGCAACCTCCGCCTCCCGGGTTCAAGCGATTCTCCTGCCTCGGCCTCCCAAGGAGCTGAGATTACAGGCACGAGCCACCACGCCCAGATAATTTTTGTATTTTTTGTAGAAACGGGGTTTCACCATGTTGGCCAGGATGGTCTTGATCTCCTGACCTCGTGATCTCCCTGCCTCAACCTCCCAAAGTGCTGGGATTACAGGCGTGAGCCAGTGCACCTGGCCTAAAAAAAAAAAAAAAAAAAGGGTTTTAAGCTAAGGTCTTATTTCTGTTTTGAAAAGATCACCCTGGCTCTCAAGCAGAGAATAGCTCATGGGGATAAAAAGCAGAAGTAGAAATACCAATTTTGAGGATACAAGAGATGGTGGCTTGTGGTAGGTGGTGATAGCGGAGATAGGGAAAAGTGGATCAATTCAGGATGTGATTTGGAGGGAGAGTCGACAGGGTGGCAGATGGGTTGAGTGTGATGGTGAGAGGGAGGGAGGAATCAAAGGCATGTTCTGCACATTTACCTTTAGTGACCAGGTGGATTGGGGTGTTCCTTACTGAAATGGGGAGTGGGAGATATGCAAAGGGTTGTTTGGAAAAGCCATACCCAAATTTCTATTTTGGCTGTGTTAAGTGAGATGCCAAATAAGCTGTATCCCATATGATGCTGGAGTTCCTGGCAGAGCCCAGGCGGGTGATATAGATTGAGGTATCATTGGCACATGATAGGAATCTAAAGCATGGGACTGGAGTAGGTCGCCAAGTACTATGGATTTTATCTTCTAAACATAGCTCAACCTGTCTACCTCTCTCCTCCACTGCCCACCCCCACCCATTCCCAGTCCTGTCTCTTTCTTGGACCACAATAATTGCTCCCTGGTCTCCCTGCTTCTTTGTTACCTTCTTCCAATCTGTAGCCATTATGATCTATTAAAATTCAAATCCGATTATTCCACTCCCTGCTTAAAACCCTTTAATACCTCATTCTCAGGATGTGAGCAAAATCAAATCCTTACCTTGGACTGCAAATAGGGTTGCCAAGTAGAATACAGGATGCCCAGTTAATCTGAATTTCAGATAATGAATCATTTTTTATTTTTAGGTATGTCCCATGCAGTTATTCACCACAAGATGCCCAGTTAATCTGAATTTCAGATAACAAATTTTATTTATTTATTTATTTATTTTGAGACAGAGTCTCGCTCTGTCACCCAGGCTGGAGTACAGTGGTGCAATCTTGGCTCACTGCAACCTCTGCCTCCCAGGCTCAAGCAATTCTCTCACCTCAGCCTCCCGAGTAGCTGGGATTACAGGCATGTGCCACCACAGCCTGGCTAATTTTTATATTTTTAGTAGAGACAGGATTTCACCATATTGACCAGGCTGGTGTCGAACTCCTGACCTCAAGTGATCCACCCACCTTGGCCTCCCAAAGTGCTGGGATTACAGGCATGAGCCACCACACTCAGCCGATAATGAGTAATTTTTTATTTTTAGGTATGTCCTATGCGATTATTCATTGTTTATCTGAAATTAAATTTGACCTGGCATCTTGTATTTTTATTTGCTAAACCATAAGGGCTCTGTAAAACCTAGCCCCTACCATTCTTTCCTGGCTCATCCCTCTTCAGGCATCTCTTGTCCTCTGACTCAAGCCGTATTCTTCAGAACCTGGAACAGGCTATGCCCCTCCCCCCACTTCTGCACATGCTATTTCCTTTCCTGCTTCATCTAGCTGCCACTCATCTTTTAGATCACAGCTTCTGCTGAACAGCCCTCTTTTCTTGTGGTATATGCTGTCCTAGCATGATGTAACATTCCTTCATTGACCCTGTATCAAGTTGCAATTACACGCTTATTTGTGTGACTATATAATTATTATGTGTCATTTCTACTAAATTCTGAGGTCAGATTTTTTTTTTTTAATTTTTAATTTTTTCATTTTTTGAGACGGAGTTTCACTCTTGTTGCCCAGGCTGGAGTACAATGGCAGGATCTCAGCTCAGTGCAACCTCCACCTCCTGGGTTTAAGTGATTCTCCTGCCTCAGCCTCCCAAGTAGCTAGGATTATAGGTGCCCGCCACCATGTCTGGCTAATTTTTGTATTTTTAGTAGAGGTGGGGTTTCACCATATTGGTCAGGCTGGTCTCGAACACTGAGATCACTGACCTCAAGTGATCTACCCTCCTCAGCCTCCCAAAGTGCTGGGATTATAGCCACTGCACCAGGCCCTCAATTGATTTTTGATCACTTTTGTACCATTCTCCTAGTGTCTGGTACATGATAGGCACTGTGGAAGGAAGGAAGCGAGGGAGGGAGGAAGAGAGGGAAGGGAGAAAAGAAAAAAGTAAAAGATGAAAATACCCGATTATAGAATAAGTTCTATCAGGACCAGAATGAGGAATGAGGATTAAAGCAGAAATTGGCCCTGAGAGCCAATTCCTAGGGAGGGCACAGAGGGAATGCAGGCTGAAGGTAAAGCCCCTTGTCCAGCCTAGGAGGAGAGTAATTTGGTATTTTGTCCCGATATGTTGGAGGTGGGGCTGAAGAAGTTTGGGGCTGTCTAAACACCTTCTTTTCTTCTTCTTCTTCTTCTTTTTTTTTTTTTTGTTTTTGTTTTTGAGATGGAGTCTCGCTCTGTCACCCAGGCTGGAGTGAAGTGGGTGTGATCTCAGCTCACTGCAACCTCCGCCTCCTGGATTCAAGCGATTCTCCGCCTCAGCCTCCCTAGAAGCTGGGATTATGGGTACTGGCCATCACGCCTGGCTATTTTTTTTTTTTTTTTTTTTTTTGAGACGGAGTCTCGCTCTGTCGCCCAGGCTGGAGTGCAGTGGCCGGATCTTGGCTCACTGCAAGCTCCGCCTCCCGGGTTCACGCCATTCTCCTGCCTCAGCCTCCCGAGTAGCTGGGACTACAGGCGCCCGCCACCTCGCCCGGCTAGTTTTTTGTATTTTTTAGTAGAGACGGGGTTTCACCATGTTAGCCAGGATGGTCTCGATCTCCTGACCTTGTGATCCACCTGTCTCGGCCTCCCAAAGTGCTGGGATTACAGGCTTGAGCCACCGCGCCCGGCCATTGTTTTTTTTTTTTTTTTTTTTTTTTTTTGTATTTTTAGTAGAGACGGGGGTTTTGCCATGTTGGCCGGGCTGGTCTCGAACACCTGACCTCAAGTGACCCACCTGCCTTGGCCTCCCAAAGTGCTGGGATTACAGGCACAGGCCATTGTGCCCGGCCTCGCTTAAACCCTTCTACCCCTAAACTCTATTAGGTGTGGCAAACGGGGGTGGGCACTGGTGAGTGTGTTTATGGAACTGCCGCCCAAAGAGAAGCTCAAATGGGTCTGGGATCGGCTCCCGGTTCAGTGCTGTGGGAATCCTTTACCTCGATGTCCCCAGCAGGAGCCAGCATGAGGGTGCATGTGGATGAAAGACAACGGATGCACCTAAGTTCCTCCTTCTCAACCAGCCCTGCAAATAAATCGGTCCTATTCTTCACCTAAATGTCTAGTTGACTACCTTTTTTTTTTTTGTATAAATGTATTTTTATAAATTGCTTAAGTTTTGTCTTAGCAATCAAGGGAGTAGAAAAGTAGCGAGACATTTGGTGCCATTGACACACACATCTCCAATTCTCTGCTAAAATTTTTTTGGAGGTGGTGCTGTCTTCATGGCAAATGTTAGCTTTATCTAGATTTTTTTAAATGTAAATTTTAATATTTGGAAATGAAAAGAATGGCTACATGCATTTATAAAGCTTTGTAGTTTGTGTAGTGTTTTCCTGTCAAGAATTTTTTTTTTTTTCTGGAATTAAAGTTAATTCAATTCCAGTAAAATTAAATTTATTGTCTCCAAAAAAAAGGTGACTTTTTTTCTGAGGTATATCCAATTAGTAGCTATCAATGCTATTAAAAACTGGTGGCTCGGCTGGGCGCTGTGACTCATGCCTGTAAACGCAGTACTTTGGGAGGCCGAGGTGGGCGGAACATGAGGTCAGGAGATTGAGACCATCCTGGCTAGCATGGTGAAACCCCGTCTCTACTAAAAATACAAAAAATTAGCGCGGCATGGTGGCACGCGCCTGTAATCCCAGCTACTCAGGAGGCTGAGGCAGGAGAATTGCTTGAACCCTGGAGGTGGAGGTTGCAGTGAGCCAAGATTGCGCCACTGCACTCCAGCCTGGGTGACAGAGCGAGACTCTGTCTCGAAACAAAACAAAACAAAACAAAACAAAACAACAACAAAAACTGGTGGCTCAGGCTTATAATCCCAGCACTTTGAGACGCCAAAGTGGGAGGATTGCTTGAAGCCAGGAGTTCAAAAGCAGCCTGGGCTTTGTTATCCAGACCCCATCTCTACAAAAAAAAGTTTTATTTAATTAGCTGAGTGAGGTGCTGTGTGCCTATAGTCCTATATTCAGGAGGCTGAGGCAGGAGGATCGCTGGAGCCCAGGAGTCCAAGGTTACAGTGAGCTATGAAGGTACCACTGCACTCTAGCGCCATTGGCGACAGAGCGAGAACCTGTCTCAACAAAACAAAACAAAATGATAACACTCATAAAAGAGCTGTGTTTCTGAGGGCGGTTTGAAGGCTAGTTGTTCTGAACTCAGATGGTATTTTCTTGGTGGCAGTGGTGAGCAGGGAAACTAGGCTCTCAGCTCGGCCAGTAAACTTGCCTAGTGCAGCTAAAGGCTGATCAATACTGCCTTCACGTTTGCATCCGAAACCCCAATGACCATGGTTCAACAGGAAGACCTTTTTAGAGTTTCCACTTGGGTTATCAGGAAAACATCTTTATCTGCTGGAAACTAGATAAGGAGAGGTGGCTCCGCCTGTCCCGCTGGAGGCGAGGAAACCACAGAAAAACCAGGAGTGGAGAGTGATTTGTTTTTCTAAGACCAGCCGAGCGGGCACAAAAGAACCAGCGACTAGGCAAAGGGTAGGAGCAAAACTGCAAGTTTATTTTTGGTAACCTAAGGTCTGGGGGAGAGATCTATCGGCCTCTGGCAAAGGAGGCTGACAGAGTCCCCCCGCACCCCTCCCCCAACTCCGGGGGCTCTCGGCCGGAGTCCCGACATCCCGACAGGAGTGGGGCTGGGAAGTGGGCGTGGGACCCTGGCCAAGAGCGGCTTTTCTAGGAGTGGGAGGGCAATAGGCGGGGCACGGGCGTGCCGGGGGGCGTTCTGCTGGTGCGACCAGGTAACTCTTGGTCTCTTCGGAGTGACGTCAGCTGGCGCATGCCCAGTTGGTCTGCACCCTCCCTGGGCGCCGGCTGCATTTTCGCGCGCCCGGGAAAAGCTGGTGAAGAAGAACCCGGAAGTGCGCCATCCTGCCTCCGTTCCTCCAAACAGAGGGGTGAGTTTGAGGGTAATTGTTGGAGACCCAGTGTTGGGCATTATGGCGGCTGAGATCATGGTTAAGGAGCCATTGCGTGGATGGGTCATTAATAACTCAGATGAGTGAGTTGGAGACCACCTATTATTTAGAGGAAGGTAAAAAAGCAAAGGCCTAAAATTGGGAGGGAAGAGAAGAATACTATGTGAAATCTTAGAGGTCCCTTTGATGGCTCTCAGGGCTCCCTCTGGGAAGAAAGGCTCTCAGATTGTCCCTTAAGGAAACTTGGAGGTATTCTACCTTTTTTTTTTGACACAGGGTGTCACTCTGTCACCCAGGCTGGAGTGCAGTGACCCAGTCACGGCTCATTGCAGCCTCAGCCTCCCTGGCTCAAACAATCCTTACACCTCAGCCTCCTGAGTAGCTGGGACTACTGGTGTGCTCCACCATGCCCAGCTAATTTTTAAAAAAATTATTTATTTATTTATTTTGGTAGAGACTGTGTCTCCCTATATTGCCCAGGCTGATCTCAGAAGTCCTGAGCTGAAGTGATCCTCCTGCCTCAGACTCCAAGTGCCGGGATTACAGGTGTGAGCTACTGCGCCAGGCCTGGTATTTTACTTTTTAAACCATTTTTTCCTTGGGTTTCATTTAAAGCATCAAGAAAGGTGCTTGGGGAGGGGAAAAAAGAGCCTCCCCAAAACACTGAAAATAATTGATTCGTATTTGGATCCAGAATTGAAGATGCTTGTTTTCAAGCAAGTATGCTACTCGGGGTATGTTTGGTTTAGTTTCATATAAAAGGAATTACCGAAGAGTTTCAGTGAGGCTGTGGTAGGTATTGTTTAGCAAATCCAATTAACAAAATGTTGGCCTTTTTAGTTAAACTTCTGTGTATTCACCAGATCTGTCTCAAAAGTCGTCCATCAGCTTGGCTAGGGTGTTTTGTCATGCTAAAAAGCTTTTTCATTTAGATGCAAATTAGAACTAGTATATCAGAAAAAAGAGAAGCTTTTGACATTTTTATATTCTGACAATAACAGATCATGTTACTTAAAAGAATCTGAATATAAAACACTATTGACCCACCAGATGATCTGAAATTAGCCAATTTTGTGTGTGTGTTTAATGATCTAAGCACCCTCATTTAGTTGTCTTTAGAGGAGTAAAGCATAAATTATTTTTACAACTTGCATGCATGAAAACAAAGCAGGTTTTGCAGGTCTGACTTCATTTGTGCAGTTCTTTTCAAACAGAACCGTATTTTACCTTATTCTTAATTTTTTATTTTTTGTTTTTATTTTTGAGACAGGGTCTTGCTGTGTCTCCCAGGCTAGAGTGCAGTGGTGCGATCATAGCTCACTGCAGCTTTGAACTCCTGGGCTCAAGCGATCGTCTCACCTCAGCCTACTGAGTAGCTGCGACTACAGGCCTATGCCACCATGTTCGGCTAATTTTTAAACTTTTTGTAGAGATGAGGTCTCACGATGTTGCCCAGGCTGCTCTCAAACTCCTGAGCTCAAGTAATCCTCCTGCCTTGGCTTCCCAAAGTGCTGGGATTACAGGCATGAACCACTACCCTCGGCCTAGAGCTACTGTTGAAACTTGCCTGTGCATTCTGTTTTTCTCATGATTTTTCAGCCGCAGCTTCCATCACCTACTGACAATCTCATTTTTACATATTTGCCATTCAAATTTAATATGTGCCACCTGTTATTAATGGTAGTGTTGCTACATTTGAAGAAACGAAGGCTCAGAGGGATGCAGTCACTAGTCTAGCATCACACAGCATTGGAAAAATGTCTGTGGTCTAATAACTAGAAAAGGTCTCGTTGGATGTGGTGATGGCTCATGCCTATAATATCAGCACTTTGGGAGGTCAAGGTGGGAGGATCACTTGAGCCTAGGAATTTGAGACCAGCCTAGGCAATATGGTGTCTACAAAAATTTAAAAAATTAGCCAGGTGTGGTGGCCCGTGCTTGTGGTCCCAGCTATTCAGGAGGCTGAGGTGGGAGAATAGCTTGAGCCCGGGAGGTTGAGGTCGCAGTGAGCCATGTTTGTGCCACTGCACTCCAGCCTGGGTGACAGAGCCAGACCCTGTCTCAAAAGAAAAAAAATAAAAACAAGGAAATACCTGTTTTCTAATAATTAGAGAACTTCTGCTTACTAGTGCAGCACTCCTATAGTTTGGTTTGTTTGTTCCTTCCAAATCTCATGTTGAATTTTTTTTTTTTTTTGAGATGGAGTCTTGCTTTGTTGCCCAGGCTGGAGTGCAATGGCGGAATCTCAGCTCACTGCAACCTCCACCTCCCAGATTCAAGTGATTCTCCTGCCTCAGCCTCCCGAATAACTGGGATCACAGGCACCTGCCACCATACCTGGCTAATTTTTTTGTGCTTTTGGTAAAGGCAGGGTTTCACCGTGTTGGCCAGACTGGTCTTGAACTCCTGACCTCAAGTGATCTGCCCGCCTTGGCCTCCCAAAGTGCTGGGATTACAGGCGTGAGCCACTGGGCCCGGCTGGTGTACTACTAGTTATACAAGATGTTATCATCAGGGGAGGCTGGGTGAAGGGTGTACAGGCCATCCTGTATACTTCTTTGTAACTTCCTGTGAATCTATAATTATTTCAAAATAATTAAAATAAATACCCAACACTGACAATAAAACAGTAAACACTGGGCCGGGTGAGGTGGCTCACACCTGTAATCCCAGCACTTTGGGAGGCTGAGGCGGGTTGATCACCTGAGGTCAGGAGCTCAAGACCAGCCCGGCCAACATGGTGAAACCCTGTCTCTACCAAAATACAAAAATTAACGGAGTGTGGTGGTGCGTGCCCGTAATCCCAGCTACTTGGGAGACTGAGGTGGGAGAATTGCTTGAACCCTGGAGGCAGATGTTGCAGTGAGTCAAGATCGTGCCATTACACTCCAGCCTGGGCGACAGAAGGAGAATCTGTCTCAAAAGAAAAAAAAAAAAAGCTAATATGATAGTGAATAAGTCTCATGAGAGACTTATACATATACACACAAATTGTATATACTTAAATATACATAAATTTTATGTATATTTTATGACAATAAAAATATTTAATTGAAATTTAATTTTAAAATTAAATTAAAATGCCCCCAAAAATGTTTGAGAGTTGTGATGAATATGTTAGACAGTAGCAGAAAAGGCTGGGCGCGGTGGCTCAAGCCTGTAATCCCAGCACTTTGGGAGGCCGAGACGGGCGGATCACGAGGTCAGGAGATCGAGACCATCCTGGCTAACACGGTGAAACCCTGTCTCTACTAAAAAAATACAAAAAACTAGCCGGGCGAGGTGGCGGGCGCCTGTAGTCCCAGCTACTCGGGAGGCTGAGGCAGGAGAATGGTGTAAACCCGGGAGGCGGGGCTTGCAGTGAGCTGAGATCCGGCCACTGCGCTCCAGCCTGGGCCACAGAGTGAGACTCCGTCTCAAAAAAAATAAAATAAAAAAATAAAAAATAAATAAAGTAGCAGAAAAAAGTTGAGGTGGCTGTCTGCCTCTGTGAACATTTTTTCATTTTTGAAAGTAAAGATTTTGGGAGATTGGGGTAAGGGGATGGCAGCAGGAGAGAGTCCTGTAGTGATGGAACAGTTTTGTATCTTAATTATAGTGATAGCTGCATGAGGCTATGTTGATGAGGAAATTGCATAGAACTATATGCCTACACATGCATACACACACACACACACACACAAATGAGTGCATGTAAATGTGGTGAAAAAAAATTTATTTTGAGATAAGGTCTTGCTCTGTTGCCCAGGTTAGAGTGCAGTGGTGTGATCTCAGCTCACTGCAACTTCTGCCTCCCAGGCTCAAGTAGTGATCCTCCCACCTCAGCCTCCCAGGTAGCTGTGACTACAGGCCTGCACTACCACAGCTAGCCACTATTTTTGTACTTTTTGTAGAGAAGCTGGGTGAAGGGTGTGAATCTATAGTTATTTCAAAATAATTAAAATAAACACCCAACACTGACAATAAAACAGTAAACACTGGGCCGGGTGAGGTGGCTCACGCCTGTAATCCCAGCATTTTAGGGGGCTGAGGTAGGTGGATCACTTGAGGTCAGGAGTTCGAGACCAGCCTGGCCAACATGGTGAAACCCTGTCTCTAATAAAAATAAAAATTACAAAAATTAGCTGGGCATGGTGGCGCATGCCTATAATCCCAGCTACTTAGAGGCCGAGGCAGGAGAATCACTTGAACTCGGAAAGTGGAGGTTGCAATGTGCTGAGATCATGTCACTGCACTCCAGCCAGGGATACAGAATGAGACTCTGTCTCAAAAAAAAAAAAAAAAAAAAAAGTAAACACTGCAGTCAGATTCCAAACTAACCTGAGTGTAAATTTTATACCTTGTCCTTCCTTGCTATGTATGAGAAATGAGCATAGTATGCTCGTGGTGGATAATTCTCTATTTCTCAGGAATGGCTTATGCATGGCTGAAAAGAGTGCTATGTACTGACTGTTTCTTCCCCTTTTTGGAGCACATGTGCGATCTATCATCACGTTGCTTCCCAAGAAGTTAAATCAAAGACTTAGGAAGGACTCTGCTTTGTCCTTACCAAAGTTCTGCTAGAATCTGGGAATTACTGATTCTAAAATAACAGTAGGAGAGCTGGAGTTTTTTTTTCTTTTCTTTTCAAAAACTGATTCCTTCTTGGTTCACAAAAAAAAGAGAGAAACCAACAAAAAATTTGTTGGCTCTTATATGGTGGTTTTCAGGAAAACCTCAAATAAAAAGATGCATTCAATGTTTGTTATCCCTGAAAGTGTGAAAACAAAATGACTTAGAACTGATGTTTGTTTATTCAATTAAATGCAGTTCCTTATGCTCAAGTTAGGCTTTTGTATCTGTAGTAGCCAGTCAAATGTTTCTACAGTTTACTAGCTAGGCTGGAGAAGGCACTGAATATTTAAATAATTCGGAGAGCTTCTTTGTGTCTGGGCTCTCCCTTTATCACATGACTACCCAAAATAAGGATATTTGACCTATTAATACTTTAACAAAAGACTTATATGGGAATTGGATGCTGGCAATTGCTTAATAAGTTAAGACTGATGAAGTTTTACAATGGCAAATACTTGTTTAAAGAAACATATGTTCTCATTCATATATTGTCAGTGGAATTGTAAATTGGTATAATTTTCTTTGGAGGGGATGTTGGCAGTAAGGACCCAAAGTCAGGAAAATGTTTACGTCCTTTGACCCAGTAGTTCAATTTCTGGGAATTTATCCAGAACAAATAATTAAAATGAAGACATAAGCTATATTGCAAAGATGTTCCTAACAGCACTGTATGTAATAACAAAATCTGGAACATAACCTAAATACTAAATAATAAAGGAATGTTTAAATAAGTTACTAATTTTCAACCCAATGGAATATTATATAGCTATGAAAAATGATAAACATGCTATGTACCAAATGTAAAGGTATTTATAAAACAATTCAATATCCTTTTTTTTTTTTTTGAGACGGAGTCTCGCTCTGTTGCCCAGGCTGGAGTGCAGTGGCCAGATCTCAGCTCACTGCAAGCTCCGCCTCCTGGGTTTACGCCATTCTCCTGCCTCAGCCTCCCGAATAGCTGGGACTACAGGCGCCCGCCACCTCCCCGGCTAGTTTTTGTATTTTTTGGTAGAGACGGGGTTTCACCATGTTAGCCAGGATGGTCTCGATCTCCTGACCTCGTGATCCGCCCGTCTCGGCCTCCCAAAGTGCTGGGATTACAGGCTTGAACCACCGCGCCCGGCCTACACAATTCAATATCCTTAAAGCATTTTGTAGAAAGACAGGCATGTATGGATTATGCTTTACAGAAGACAAATTCTAAAGTACTTAAGGTGAAAAGTCACATTCTTGGATTTATGTAGTAAGATTTTTAGCAAAATGTAAAGAAACACAGTTAACTCTAAGATGACAGTGGGAAAATTTAAACTTGTAGAATCTTTGTAAATTTTCAAGTTGTATTCTGAGAAAAGACAAAATATGCATTCCGTACTGTTGACTGACTGCACAGAGAAAGCAGCAAGCTGTCTTTGAACACTCTGAATATAATCACTGGTATGCTTAAGAGCACAAAACGATTCTCAAGGGTTGCTAATGAGCTGTAAACTGCCAGCGTCTTACATGTGGAATCTCTTGGGAGCAAGAAAGTTATTTTGGAATAAAAATTTTTAAAAAAATCACAGAAGTCCAGATTTGGCCACCCTCAAATACCCTCCAGGGACAGAGCGGTCAAAACTCCCTTCTACAAAAGCTAAAGGAGGGGAAGTGATGACCCCGTCTTTTGTGTCTGCTTTCAGTGCAGAAAGTTGGTACTTACAGTTAAACATAATTATCCCTTAAATCCCAGGTGCTTAATTCAGCCCATTAATGTTGCTGCACTGAATGGCTGATTCAGTAGGTTCTGAGGCTGTGTTTTTTTGGTCACAGGCTAGCTCCATTCCTCAATGCTGGGAACAGAGCGAAGGCATTAAGGCAAAGTCCCAGCCTGCCTCCAACTTTCCCAGGAGCAGGGAAGCACTTGCCGATTTGGATTTGAATGGGATATCCTAGTAGGTTGCATACTATGGAAAAAGGAGGATTTATGGGAGGATGAAATGTCAGAGGGCAGGTACATTAGGCAGAGAAAGTCAGTCTGCCAGCTGGAAAACAGGGTTTGCCTGGATCAACCTCACTGAGTTAAACACACACACAACTGTGTGTGAACATGCACAAAGATTGTTGTTCCAAAGGCGTCAAAGCTTCAGGACTAAGGGTGACATTTTTGTTCTTCTTTTTTATTTTTGAGACGGAGTCTTGCTCTGGTCACCCAGGCTGGAGGCCAGTGGCGCGATCTCGGCTCACTGCAAGCTCCGCCTCCCGGGTTCACGCCATTCTCCTGACTCAGCCTCTCGAGTAGCTGGGACTAGATGCCCGCCACCATGCCTGGCTAATTTTTTTTGCATTTTTAGTAGAGACGGGATTTCACCATGTTAGCCAGGATGGTCTCGATCTCCTGACCTCATGATCCGCCCGCCTCAGCCTCCCATAATGCTGGGATTACAGGCGTGAGCCACCGCGCCTGGCTTTTTTTTTTTTTTTTTTTTTTTTAAGACATAGGATTTCACCATGTTACCCAGGTGGTCTCAAACTTCTGGACTCAAGAGAACCTGTCTCAGCTTCCCAAAGTGTTGGTGTTACAGGTGTGAGCCACTGAACGCGGCTGAGGGTGACATTTTCATAGAGGGATATTTCATGACAGGGTTGGAGAATGGTCGCGTGATTATGATGAACTTGAGAGGCCAAGATGCAGCTGGAGGTCAGAGGCAAGAAACCCCAAGTAGAATGTAATGAAGGAAACAAGGACTTTTTTTGTGTGTGTGTGAGGCAGAGTCTTGCTTTGTCACCCAGGCTGGAATACAGTGGTGCAATCTCTGTTCACCGCAACCTCTGCCTCCCAGGTTCAAGCGATTCTCCTGCCTCAGCCCCCCCGAGTAACTGGGACTACGGGTGCATGTCACCACGCCTGGCTAATTTTTTTTTTTTTTTTTTTGAGACGGAGTCTCGCTCTGTCGCCCAGCCTGGAGTGCAGTAGCCGGATCTCAGCTCACTGCAAGCTCCGCCTCCCGGGTTCCCGCCATTCTCCCGCCTCAGCCTCCCGAGTAGCTGGGACTACAGGCGCCGCCACCTCGTCCGGCTAATTTTTTTTGTATTTTTAGTAGAGACGGGGTTTCACCGTGTTAGCCAGGATGGTCTCGA
>NW_022307087.1:0-6516 GCF_002776525.5 Piliocolobus tephrosceles | reverse complement strand
TCATTACTTGATATGGCTTTGTTCTCTCTTCACGATGTTTGAAGTACTGTATGATTTTAAAATATAACATGTTGTATATTCCATTGATTAAAAATAGCCATATTCTTTGAGAATTACTATAATATTTGTTCATATCCTATTGAAAGACATTTATAATTTGGAGATTAATGTTACCCACACATCTCATTTTACATTAAGCCTACCAATAATGCCAAAATATTCTAATCGGCAAAAGAGAGCAACTGTAGCAATATTACCAATAATAATAACATTTTAATTTTCTCTCCACAAATTATGCTTTTCTGACCTCTTCTCTTTCCCTGCTCTTGCATCTGTGTCCCTCTATGTTCCTTTCTGTCATTATGTCACTACCTATCCCTTATATTTATTTTATTTTTTTAATTTTTTTGAGATGAGGTCTCACTTTGTCACCCAGGTTGAAGTGTAGTGGTGCAATCACAGCTCTCTGGAGCCTCCGTCTCCCCGGCTCAATCAATCCTCCCATCTCAGCCTCCCGAGTAGCTGAGACTACAGGTGTGTACCACCACACCTGGCTATCTCTCCGTTGTATTATCTCCCCAACCTCTAACTAATTCTCTTTCCTAGTCCCTTTCCTTTGTACTTCTCCTATCTGTCCTCTCCTCACACACAAACTTCAGGATGTCCCCACTCTTCTTTCTATTGTTTGCTTTGTACATTCTCTCCCTCCCACTCTTCCTGTCTCTCTAATCCATCTCCCTGACTTCACTATGTACTTTGCTTATATAATTACATGCACATATATTCCAACAAACCTAAAGAAATATATAAACATTGGTTTAACTATTCTCCTCTGATTTTCCCCCTTACAGTGTTTTGTTTATATGAGTATATAAAATTTGATACAATGTCTGCCTTCCACTTCTTTCCATTTTAAAAATAATTTCTCCCCATTTTTTCCAGGTGCAGGCTCATGACCTAAGCTGGGGCATCCATACCACCTAACTTTCAGGCTGCTGTGATGAGTCCAAAATGTGACCCAAGTGTGGACAGTCACAGTGATTCCTTGCAAATTTCCAAAGCCTCTTTTCCTCTGTGGTCATGAAACTATGAAAGCATGAGTTAGAAAGTGCCAATGACCATGGTTCTAAATTCATGAAGAAGTCAGTGAAAAAAAATAATGAAATGATTACAAACGGAATCAAACAAAAAGTATGAGAGAAAGGTGACAGGATTTATAACCTAATATCATGTATCCCTAAGGCCAGTCCCACCTGTATTTTCACAGAATTTTGATATATAAAATAATAAGTTCCATTTTGTATTAGGTAGCTTGAGTTCAGTTTTTATTACTTGCCAGTAAGTGTTAATTTCCATGAATGACATAAAAATCTGTATATGGAAGATAGGTCTTAACTCAATGATAGGCCAGGAATAATTACCAATTTAGAGGAAAACCAAGTATTTACTAAGTGCATATGGGATATTAAAATGAAGTTTCAGCTGATGCACCAAGAGACTCAAGCAGCATATTCCAAAGAATGTGCTAAACATAGCATTTACTAAGAAGGGGTCTAAACTCCTCACCACATCAAAAATATAAAACAATCAATAGTTAGGTTGGAATTACAGGAGTATTTTTTTTTTTTTTTTTTTTTTTTGAGAGAGAGACAGTTGTACTATGTTTCCCAAATTTCCTCGGGAAGAAGGGGCACCATGGTTCTCTCTTCCAAACTAAAACAAAATGAGAGAGACTTAGACTTAGCACACAACTGTTCAGATCTATGTACACTCAATCATCGCTTAAAACATAAGCCTGGCAACAGAGCATCCCTGTTCACTAGATAGGCTGTCCAGAATTTGTTAACTTGGAAACAGTTAATACTAAAGGAAGTACAAAAGAAAAGCCACAGTCATTGCTTGACTTTACAGTCTTTTTCCTGTGCTTAGAAAATTGTGTTTAATTGGCATTAGGATACTTCCAAATTCACATTACATATCCAAAAGCAGAGAACTGACCCTTCACTGTTTACAGTGGTGCTAACTTTCCTTTGCATTTTTATTTGAGAACTCTGATGGAGATGGATGAGTAAGAACAGAAGAAAAAAAGAGTTACTTCCAAAGAAAACATTTTATCATTTTGCATCCATAACCTCTTTCTTAATATCATTTCATGTTACTTTTTAATGTGCCTTTGTTTGTTGTTGCTCTGATGGTGGTATCACTATTGTTTAAGTCTTATCCATGTTAATCCTTCTCCTATTCAGTGCTTTTGGCCATTAGTCAAAGGGTAAGCAATGTTTAAGCAGCTGCTGCTTCTGTGGCTTCGGGACACTAGAAACTCTCATAATTAAATACTGTGTGCTCTTTGACTTCTTCCTTGGCCTTTTTGGTTCTATGACTGTTCGTGTAAAGAAAAGAGTTTTGCCTTTTATCACTCTAACATGTCCTCTGAAGAAATGTGAAATCAGTTCCTTCCCTAATTTTTTTTTTTTTAGTTTTTTTTTTTTTTTTTTTTTTTTGGGAGGCGGGCATTGGAAGGCAAATCGTGCCTTACAAACAGAAATGACTTCTTCTTTTATGGCTACACAAAAGAAGAAAGCAAAGAAAGAAAAGAAACAAAGGAAGAAAAGAAGAGGAGAGGGAGAAAAAAACAAAGTTGAATCTCTCTACAAATTATTACCATTTTAATAAGTATAATTTCAATAATAAGTAATATGAACTATCTTAGAACAGCATTATAGTGTCTGGCACATAGTAATCATTCAATAAGTATTTGTTAAATGAATAAAAGGAATAAATTAATGACATGTAACTATGCCAATTAGGCATGTGTTGCCATGCATTCTCACTGGTGAATAGCTCAAAATCTGAATTCTGGTAGACTGCACTTTAAAAAGTCAAGAGGTATTCTACCCTGGGATGTGATGAATCAAACTTACTAATTACGTTGACTATATTAGTTTCCATTTTGTTATGGCCATGACTGTCCTGTTACTAATATAATAATTCTATATTTAGAAAAAAGGAATATTTTAAAAGGATTTAGTAAAGGATTACCTTTCATAATCTAGGAACAATTGTGAATGTGGAAAAAAAAGAAAATGACAAGATTTTCTCTTAGCATAGATTGTGAGGGATCTTGGTATAACTTGTTTGTGGTCACTGTTTTAAGAATCACAGTCAAATGTAATCTGAGCTTGTTTAAGCATGTGCAATTAAATAATATTACATGGGTAACTTGAGAAGGTCTTGATTAATTTACCTTCCTAGTTAACTCGATGAACTCAGAAGTAAACCCCTTGATTCTAGTATGTATGTATGTATGTATGTATGTATGTATGTATGTACATATGTATTTATTTTGAGACAAGAGTCTTACTCTGTCACCCAAGCTGGAGAGCAGTGGTACAAAACGGCTCACTGCATCTTTGACCTCCTGGGCTCAAGTGTCTCCAATCTCACCCTCCTGAGTAGCTGAGCCTACAGGTGCCTGCCACCACACCCAGCTAATTTTTGAATTTTTTGTAGAGACAGGGTTTCGTCATGTTGCCCAGTCTGGTCTTGAACTCCTAGCCTCAAGCAATCTGCCTGCCTTGGCCTCCCAAAGTGCTGAGAGTACAGGTGTGAGCCACTGCTCCCAGCCTATAACCTTTATTTTCAAAACTCTGAGGTGGGTGGATTACCTGAAGTCAGGAATTCAAGATCAACCCGGCCAACACAGCGAAACCCGCCTCTATAAAAACTACAAAAATTAGCTGGGTGTGGTGGTGTGCGCCTGTAATCCCAGCTACTCAGGAGGCTGAGGCAGGAGACTCGCTTGAACCCCAGAGACTGGGTGACAGAGCAAGACTCCATCTCAAAAAAAAAAAAAAATTCTTCTCCAGCCTTTCCACAGAATAGCATTAAGAATCACAATTTAACACACATAAGTAAATGTATCCAATGATGTCTTCAAGTTACAGTGGCTCACAATCATCATTTGGAATCTTTGACAGAAGAACAAAAGTGAAAGTTGCAGAAAACTGGGTAGTATCTTATCAAACATTAGAACATATGATGCTGGGCCTTTGATTTCTGAATAAATATTCCATATTCTTTTTGTTTATTTTATATTTGCTGCTTTTTCTCAGAAATACAGAGGGAAAGATTCAGTTAGGTTTTGTTTTGCTTTTTTGTTTTTTGACAAAGACTGGAGTGCAGTGGCTCAATCTCTCAGCCCACTGCAACTTTCACCTCCCAGGTTGAAGTGATTCTTGTGCCACAGCCTCCAGAGTAGCTGGGACTATAGGCACCGGCCACCATGCCTGGCTAATTTTTTGTATTTTTAGTAAAGACAAGATTTCCCCATGTTGGCAAGGCTGGTCTCAAACTCCTGGCCTCAAGACAACCATCCATCTCGGCCTCCCAAAGGGCTAGGATTACAGGTGTGAGCCACTGCACTCAGCCACAAGTTTTCTTTTGTAGTTTATATCTCAGCATTCTAATTTGGAATGAATGCATAAATCATTTATTATTTAAAGGAAAGACTTGATATTTATTTTATAAACTAACCTGAAGCACTGTGCTGTATCTATGTATTTACATCCAAATAACTGGTCAATAAACTTTAATTTGGTTTTTGTGTAAAAATCATGAGTTACTGGGAAAACTCATGAGTCGGCTTAATGTAAACCAGTAAAAAGCTTTAGTAGTTCACTTGGTGATACGGCTTGGGTATCTGTCTCAACCACATCTCATGTTGATATGTAATCCCTGATTTTGGAGGTGGTGCCTGGTGGGAGGTGTTTGGGTGATGGGGGTAGATCCCTCATGGCCAGCTGCTGTCCATGACAGTGAGTGAGTTCTCTTGAGATCTAGTTGTTTATTAGTGCATGGCACCTCCCTGCCTCCCTCCCTCATGCTCCTGCTCTGGCCACCTGACGTGCCTGCTCCTGCTTCACCTTCCACCATGAGTAAAAGCCCTCTGTGGCCTCCCCAGAAGCCGAGAAGTGCCGTGCTTGTACAGTCTGCAGAACCATGATCCAACTAAACCTCTTTTCTTTATAAATTACTCAGTCTCGGGTATTCCTTTATAGCAATACAAGAACAGCTGAATACACTTGTGAATAAGATACCAATTTTTGCCCCCAATAAGATTTACTTACTGTGGTGTAGTGAATCAAACTTACTAATTATACTGGCTATAGTAATTTCCACTGGTGGTCTTGTAGACACTGTTTCTGATACAATAATCTTTGTTTAAAAAGAGGACTTACTGAATGACTATGAAACCTGACTCTTGCTTTCCATAAGTAAAAATAATAAAAGTAAATACGTGGGAAAATCAAGCAAAGCTTTGCGATTAAATATGTGCAGATAGCACAGCTAGCCCCTCAGTGCCTAAACAGATAAGCCCCATTCAAGCAGCAGTTCCCCTGTTCGCAAAAACCACACAGCCTTTGAGAGTTTTGACTTAATGCATCTGTAATGAAAACAATATGTCTACCATGTAGATATTTTTATAGGATTTGAAACACGGAGTCAGCATTTCTAGAGAGTCTATTTGTGAGGAACACCTTTATGATTTCTAGAGCTTGTACAGAGCAGCAAAGAATGAGACACAAATAATAGGCAGTTTCTAACATTTTGAAACATGCAAGAGGAATCGTTTCCACCTTTCCTTTTTCCTGGTTAGTGCTGACATCAAAATGAACATTTGGATTTCAGAGTGAGCATAAGTCCTGCCTTAGAAGGATTATTTCCAAACACACAAAGGTTATATTTATAAGCTGAGCTGCAAGAGACAATTTTCCTGCTGTGAGGCTCGACAAGACCAGCCCAGTCAGCAGGATTTTGAAATCCTTCTGCAGACATATGTTAGCCAAGCTACTGGACTGGTCCAAGGCTCATTACATCTGCTGACAATCATTTTGAACAAGTATAAACCAAACACTTCTTAGTCTACCAGTGCAAATATGGATCAGTCAGTATTTCAAAAAATGAGAAAAAAAAATGACCTCTAAAAATCTCTTATTTGGAGAGTAATAGTATGTTTTTAATGAGAAACAACAATGTTTAGAAAAATGTATTACTTGCCTGCTTATATGAACCAAATTACTTACTTTGTAGGCTTTATATCAGTGATCCTAAAAATACTATTATAGGAAAGTCAAGTAAGGCCAGAGTGATCAGGCTTCTTTATACTGGATATCTAATTCCTTCTGAGGTTAAAAAAAAAAAAAAAAAAAAAAACTAAAATCAACGTGAAAAAAATTGTATAATAAAACTTACCCAATATGTTTTTCAAGTGACTACAATGATGAAAAGACCCGGGTAGAATACATTTGCAATAATAAGGAAACATAGTAATGCTAATATATATGACATAACTATGAGTTTAAGTTTTGTGTCTCCAGGATAAATAAATTCAAAAGGTTTTCCCCTTTATTAATATCAAAATTAACATAGTTCCTTTCGTTAACCAACCTCTTCCTCTTTACCTTGCATTACAAAAGATACTAGTTGGCTACTCATAGTGAAATACAAATATTAAAC
>NW_022307084.1:0-1724 GCF_002776525.5 Piliocolobus tephrosceles | reverse complement strand
GAGTTGATGGGTGCAGCACACCAACATGGCACAAGTATACATATGTAACAAACTTGCACGTTATGCACATGTACCTTAGAACTTAAAGTATAATAAAAAATAAATAAATAAAAATTAAAAGATTAAAAAAATAATGGAGCTACATTTTTTCTGATAGTATTCTTTAATACTATTCTAATGATACTGAAGTTATATCACGTAAAATCTTTGGACCAATAAAAATGCTAACAGGAATAAAATATTTTAGATGCAAAAAAAAAAAAAAAAAGAAAAGAAAAGAAAAAGAAAACACATTAACATTGTTGGGTTGAGATGTCAAAAAATAGAACTTGGAGCTATCAGAGTAGCTGGAAATGTGGAGGGAAGTTCTTGAAAACAATGAAACCACAGAAAGAATGAGTCTCCAAGGGTGAATATCAACTTCTCAAATCTTTACCTAACTACTAAACTACACATGTTCTGTGGAGATGAGGGGATAGGAGAGGTGAGAGGAGCAGGCGAGAAAAAAATACAGTAGCTGGAAACCAAAAGAACTGAGCAAGATTATTTAGCTGCTGAACAAGGCAGAAAAGAACAAATTTGCTGTGTGAATGTAGGATATAGGCTAGTTAAAATACTGCTAGAAGAAAAAAATCCTCATAAGAGCACAACTGAATGCAGAATAACTAGCCTCTATCATTTGTTATCCACAGTGTACCATTTTCAACCAAAATTATATTACACATTCAAAAATTGCAGAAAAGTTTGTATCCTGGTGGTGTAGGGAAGGATTCATAGAATGTAATGAGAAAGCTTTTAGAGAGTGGGAGAATTGTTTACTAACTTGATTGTGGTGGTGGTTACATGGATGTAAAATTGGTCAAAATTTGTCCAAATGTGTGTATAAAATGGGTGCGTTTTAATGTATAGACTATAATTAGTAAAAATGAGAATAGGCACATTATAAAAAAAAAAAAAGTTTTCCCCCAGTTCCAAAGACAAGCAAACAGGAACTATAGAAGAAGTAAAAGAGTAAAGAAGTGGTTGAACTTTGTTATAATTTATTAACGTAGAGTGTCTTTTGTTTTTGTTTGTTATCCTGACGTCTTTTGTTTGTTGTTCTTTGTTACCCTCTGATTATCTGACACTTGGAAACAATAACAATAACAACAACAACAACAACAAGAAAACGATGTTTTTTTAACACCTCACTTTTTCCATTCTCCTTTTGGGCATATTTTTCTCTATTAAACTATGGCTTCTTTGATAATTTTATTTATAATTGCTTTCTAATATTGTTGAATAATGCCTGGGCATAGTAGGAGCTTGATAACTGTATGTTGTTGTTTGCTTGTTTGTTTGTGTGAAAGAATTATGAATGAAAAACTAAAAAGAAGAATTTCTCTCCCTTAGAATGTGCCTCCCCCATATTCTTCTTGTCATCATTTAGGTCTTTCAATTTTTTTAATGAACATATAGTAATTGTACATATTTATAAGGTACATAGTGATGTTGTGATACATGCAATGTATAGTGATCAGATCAGAGTGATCAGCATATCCATCATTTCAAAGTTTTATCATTTCTTTGATTTCGGAATATTCGATATCACCTTTCTAGCCATTTGAAACCATATATTGTTAACTACAGTCATCTTATAGTGTTATAGAACACTATAATTTATTTTTTCTTTCTAGTTGTAACTTTCAATCCTTTAACAAATTTCTCTCTATCTCTCCCTCTTC
>NW_022307083.1:28528-36176 GCF_002776525.5 Piliocolobus tephrosceles | reverse complement strand
CAGCGCTGCCGATATTTGGGGGTGCATGACTCTGTGGTGGGGCCGTCTGTCCTGTGCACCGTCCGGTGTTGACCAGCGCCCCTGGGCTCCACCCACCAGGGGCCAGGAGCACCTACCTCCTCCACCTCCCTGGTGACAACGGAAAATGTCTGCAGACATTTCCAGACATGCCCTGGGAGGTCCGAATCACTCCCTTTGAAGAACCAACCTTGACAAACATTTAAAACTAGATGCGCAAGATTTTAGAATTGCATAACTGGAGAACACATTAAAATTCCAAGTGAATTATCACTGTCTTCCAGACCAAAACAAGACAAGAAAGAGAAAACGCCCCTGAGATCCACAGCAGCCCCAGAGCACCGCTGCTTAATCTTCAAAGGAGAGGTTTCTCCCTTTCCAAGTGCGGAGGGGCAGGAATCTGGGCGTCTCCCAGGGTCTGGGATGCAGAGGCGTAGAAGAGAAGCTGGTGGCTATAAAATCCCACCGGCCTCCACCTGGTAGCACCCATGCTGGCCGGGATGCACCAGCCCTCGCTAAGAAGCAGTTCCCACGTCTGCATAGAGCCGATTCCATACCTACTCCGGGGAGAGTGATTTGGGGATGGGAGATGTCAGGGCTGGCCTTTGTCAAGCACCCAGTGACAATTACAGGCTTGGCCTTTCTCCAACCAAAACTTCTCGGCAGCACTTTCAGCTCAGTTCTGGAGCTAGATTCCGCTCGATTCAGCTAGATTCTCAGCTAGATTCTGGACCAGTCGGTGAGAGTGAGGTGTGGGGTGCTGCTGCACCTGCGGGCTCCCAGGTTTGGTACACACCTGTCAGCAAAGCATTCTAGCCTATACCCCAGTGCACATCTTCAGGTGTACACACATTGTACGTACACGTCTTCAGGTGTACACACGTTGTACGTACACGTCTTCAGGTGTACACACGTTGTACGTACACGTCTTCAGGTGTACACACATTGTACGTACCCATTATGGATGCCACTGATGCTGCACCACACGTAGGTAAACCTTTTAAAGCGATGACATATAAAGCAATGCAGACAGCACTTCCAGTATTTAGTTCCTAACCCTAAGGGTGACTGTATGCTTTCTCTGAAGTCTTGTCCTTAGGTGTCTTTTGTAATTAAAAAAATGAATTATGATAAAATATGCATAACATGAAATTTACCATTTTAACTCTTTTTTTTTTTTTTTTTTTGAGACAGAGTCTTGCTCTGTCACCCAGGCTGGAGTGCAGTGGCGCGATCTCAGCTCACTGCAACCTCCGCCTCCCAGGTTCAAGCAATTCTGCCTCCGCCTCCCCAGTAGCTGGGATTACAGGTACCATTTTTAGTACAGACAAGGTTTCAGCATGTTGGCCAGGCTGGTCTCGAACTCATGACCTCAGGTAATCGACCCGCCTCGGCCTCCCAAAGTGCTGGGATTCCAGGCGTGAGCCAGCGCACCAGACCCATTCTACTTTCTCTCTGTTGATCCCAATGTGACGACTCTGAGAACCTCTTTCAAGTGGCGTCATAGAGTATTTTTCCTTTTTATGACTGGTTTCTTGTACTCAGCGTAATATCCTCATGGTTTGTCAACGCTTGACCAGAGTGTCTGTCCTTTTTAAAGGCGGAATAGTATTCCACCATACAGACGGACCACATTTTGCTTAGGTATTCGTCTGCCAGTGACCACTTGGTCCCCACTTGGGGGGCCTTCCACGTTGGGGCTGTTGTGAGTAACGCTCCTGTGAACACAGGTGTGTGAATGTTGCTTCGAGTCCCAGTTTGAGGGCGGGGGTGTATAGACCCGGCAGGGCAATGGCTGGCTCCTGTGGGAATCCCATCTTCAGCCTGGTAAGAGGGATGTGGTTACTCTGTGGAAACGCGGAGAACGGCCTTCCTGGGAACGGCAGAGGGTAGGTCATTGCAAAGCCTTGTCTCGTAGTACACAACAAGCCTGCGCTGTTTCTTGGTTGCCATTCTTTCTTGGTTGGTGCACCGTGGTAAATTGGAATACGTGGATGCATTCCGGGACCCAAGAGCCTGTCAGGATTCAGAACAAGTCCATGACTGCAGAGAATTCCCTCACCTTGTCCATCCGCCGTGAACCCCGATCCTCTGCCCTAACCTCTGGCCACCACTGGTCTGCTTTTTGTCTCAATATTTGCCGAGTCCACAAAGTCATATACATGCCTTCATGCGGTAAGTACCTCTTGGAAACCGCCGTCTTTCACTTGGTAATATGCATTTGAGGCGCAGTTAAGTTTTGGGTGGTTTTTTTTTTTTTATTTTAAGTTCTGGGATACATGTGCAGAACATGGAAGTTTGTTACATAGGTGTATATGCGCCGTGGTGCTTTGCTGCACCTGTCAACCCATCATCTAGGTTTTAAGCCCTGCATGCATTAGGCATTTGTCCTAATGCTCTCCCTGCCTTTGTCTCCCAGCCCCTGACAGGCCCCGGTGTGGAATGTTCCCCTCCCTGTGTCCATGTGTTCTCATTGTTCAACTCCCAATGATGAGTGAGAACATGCGGTGTTTGGTTTTCTGTTCCTGTGTGAGTTTGCTGAGAATGATGGTTTCCAGCTGCATCCATGTCCCTGCAAAGGACACGAACTCATCCTTTTTTATGGCTGCCTAGTATTCCATGGTGTCTGTGTGTCACATTTTCTTTATCCAGTCTGTCATTGATGGGCATTTGGGTTGGTTCCAAGTCTTTGCTATTGTGAATAGTTCTGCAGTAAACATATGTGTGCATGCGTTTTTATAGTAAAATGATTTATAATCCTTTGGGTACATACACAGTGATAGCATTGCTGCGTCAGATACTATTTCTGGTTCTAGATACTTGAGGAATCGCCATACTGTTGTCTACAATGGTTGAATTAATTGTCACTCCCACCAACAGTGTAAAAGCGTTCCTATTTCTCCACATCCTCTCCAGCATCTGTTGTTTCCTGACTTTTTAATAACTGCCATTCTAACAGGCCTGAAATGGCATCTCATTGTGGTTTTGATGTGCATTTCTCTAATAACCAGTGATGATGAGCTTTTTTTCATATGTTTGTTGGCTGCACAGCCAACCTACAGAATGGGAGAAAATTTCTGCAATCTATCCATCTGACAAAGGTCTAATATCCAGAATCTACAAGGAATTTAAACAAATTTACAACAACAACACAAAAACAAACAACGCCACCAAAATGTGGACAAAGGATATGAACAGACATTTCTCCAAAGGGGCAGCCAAGTTTTCACATGAAGCAATGGTCCACCCCTTTTTCTTGCCTTCCCGTGGATTGGAAGGTACTCCTTTTGGAAAGAAGGAGATGGTGTCTGCACCCACGGGTGCTTATAAAAATTGCACCCTGCTTTTACGGTGGGAAATGAACTCCAACTCCAGGGACGTCTCTCTCCTTTCCTTACCCCTGCCTCGGTCACTGGTTACTCTTTCATTATTTTCCCATCTAAGATTCTTGCCTAGTGTTTTATGTGGACCTGACTGGAAAGACAGAGAGGAAAATATATCCTAGGGTGTGTCCACAGACATAGCACCTAGAAGACAGAAGGGAGTTGCAATTACCTACCCTCTGCAGTTCCCAGAAAGGTTGTTCTTAGCGCTTCAACAGAGTAACCACACCCACTTATTCATACTCTGCCATTCCTCTATCTATAACCAAATGGGACACTGGATGCTCAAAAACATTATTAATAAAAATTACATCATGTGCGGTGCCTGATGCCCGTAATCCCAGAACTTTGAGAGGCTAAGGCAGGCATATCACAAGGTCAGGAGTTTGAGACCAGCCTGGCCAAGATGGTGAAACCCCCATGTCTACTAAAAATACAAAAAGTAGCCGGGTGTGGTGGCGGGTGCTTGTAGTCCCAGCTACTTGGGAGGCTGAGGCAGGAGAATCGCTTGAACCCGGGAGGCGGAGGTTGCAGTGAGCCGAGATTGCGCCACTGCACTCTAGCCTGGGGGATGGGGCGAGACTCCATCTCAAAAAAAAAAAAAAAAAGGAATGCATTCCATAGAAGACAGAAATGGTCAGAAACTGGCTTCTCCCTTAGAGTTACCAGAAGGAACCAGCCATGCTAACACCTGGATTTTACCCCGGGGAGACCCACTTCGGGGTTCTGACCTCTAGGACTGCGAGACCATCTGTTGGTTTTGCTTGAAGTCACCTAAAGCAGCTTAGTGCTGTGGGCACTGGACATGCACCTGCCCCCCAAATCCCACCCTGTCCAGGTGGCCATGATGCACATTTAAGAGGCTCCGTATTGTAGAGATGGGGTCTCTGTAGAGATGGGGTCTCGCTACATTGCCCAGGCTGGTCTCAAACTCCTGGGCTCAGGCAGTCCTCCAAATGGGATCATCCAGTTTGGAAGAAATTACCCCATATGCTGGACATTTCTTACTATGGCCTGAGTTTCTCCTTGGCCTTAATATGGTCCAGCACTGAAATCTATCAGGACACAAACACACAAGGTCTCCTTGCACGGAAGGAGAGCTCGCAAAACTGTGTGTTGGTGAAAATCAGCTGCGCCCCCCACCCCTCCATGTTCCTGCTCCTCTCTTTCCCTCCCTCGCTGTGAGGATTCCTCTCTTCTCCTCCTTCCCCGCTCCCCTCCTCCTTCCCCGGGACCCTCCTCCCCCCGGACCCTCCTCCCCCGCCGCGGCTCTCCTTCTTGGATTTCCATTTCAAATTTCTACCAATTTCCTATCAGCTGCCCCGCAGTGTTTGCTGGTCCCTCAGAAATTAATTTAGCCACTTTCACATGGACACATCATTTCTGAGTTCAGAGTCCCGGACGCGGGGGTTGAGCCTTTGTCCAAGGGCACAGACACAGAGCCTGCCGTCAGAGCCCTGCCTCTCCGGGTGTTTGCTGCAAACCACATTAGTCACTGACGCCCTAACCTGCCTCCCAAGCAGAGGTTTTAGCGCTGTCCTTTGAAAATTCCACAGGTCACAGTGGATCTCAGGATCTGTCAGTATGAATGATAAGCTAGAGAGAAAAACAAAACAAAACAAACAAAAAACAAAAGCAAAGGAAAAAGAAGGGCCTTCAAATTAAATAAAACCTTACAATTTAGATGCAGTAGCTCCAAGCAAAGGCGTGCACCTGTGGATCTATAATACCTTATCCAAACTCAGCATAGGATCTCCTTTATAAGGGAAAGCTGGGTGGCGTAGAGGGGGCTTCAGCGATCACTTTCAGCCCTTCCTCCCCCAAAGCTTAGGAGAGGAGACTCCTTCCATCCTGAAGCCCTCCACACAATACATTTTGAAGTGGTGGATTTTTGAAAGATCCGGGTTCTGCGGGAAGTACTGCTGGATAAGCGTCACGCGCGTCCGTGTGAAAAGACCACCAAACGGCTTTGTGTGAGCAATAAAGCTGTTTATTCACTTGGGTGCCAGTGGGCTGAGTCGGAAAAGCGAGTCAGCAAAGGGAGATGGGGAAGGGCTGGCTTTATAGGAGTTGGGCAGGTAATGGAAAATTACAACCAAAGGTATCTATTGTTAGCGGAGGAGGGGTTGTAAGGTGCATGGTGGACAGATGGTAAGACTCGTTGTCCAGAAGAACATCACAGAGTTGATCAACTAAGGTAGGGCAGGGGCAAGTCACTATAGTAAAATATTGTAATTTTAGTTAAGGCAGGAACTGGCTGTTTTACTTCTTTGTAGTTCTTTTTTTCTTTGCTGCAGACTTCTTGGCTCCTGCAGGCCAACTGAATGTATTTGTGCAGGTCACAGGGGTTATAATGGCTGAGCTTTGACTCAGAGGCCTGACAGATAAGATCCCACAGTGGGGTCCCACTTGGCTGGGAATGGTACCTTCCACCCAAGGCGGTGACCCCCTTGCCCGGGAATGGTACCTTCCAGCAAAGTCGGTGACCCCTTTGCCCGGAAATGGTACCTTCCCCCCACGACGGTGACGCACTTGCCCAGGAATGGTACCTTCTGGCGAAGGCGGTGACCCCCTTGCCCAGAAATGGTACCTTCCATTGAAGGCGGTGACCCACTTGCCTGGGAATGGTACCTTCCAGGGAAGGCCGTGACTCCCTTGCCTGGGAATGGTACCTTCCAGCCAAGGCCGGAAACAGTACCTTCCAGTGAAGGCGGTGACCCACTTGCCCGGAAATGGTACCTTCCAATGAAGGAGGTGACCCACTTGCCTGGGAATGGTACATTCCAGGGAAGGCCGTGACTCCCTTGCCTGGGAATGGTACCTTCCAGCCAAGGCCGGAAACGGTACCTTCCAGCAAAGGCGGTGACCCACTTGCCCGGAAATGGTACCTTCCAATGAAGGAGGTGACCCACTTGCCCGGAAATGGTACCTTCCAATGAAGGCGGTGACCCACTAGCCCAGGAATGGTACCTTCCACCCAAGGCCGGAAACGGTACCTTCCAGCGACGGGGGTGACCCACTTGCCCGGAAATGGTGCCTTCCAGCCAAGGCGGTGACCCACTTGCCCGGGAATGGTACCTTCCAGCCAAGGCGGTGACCCACTTGCCCGGAAATGGTACCTTCCAGCCAAGGCGGTGACTCCAAGGTCATGGGGATTTAAGTTGAGCTTTTGAGACAGAGGCTGCTTCGGTGACAGTTTTGTGCTGAAACTTCCACTTTCGGGGAGGGGAGGTATCACCAAGTTTGCTGTTTTTGCATCAAAAATGGAGTCTCTTAAGATGCTTTCATTTTCTGGAACAACGTTTCTCAGCCTCAGCACTGCTGGCGTGGGTGGGCTGGAGGAGTCTCTGCGGAGGGGCTGTCCTGTTCGCTGTAGGGAGTTGCACAACGCCCCTGGGCTCCACCCACCAGATACCAGGAGCACCCCCACAGGTGTGACAAACGAAGCTGTCCTCAGATATTCCCCAGTGACCGCAGGGGAGAAAAATCACCTCCAATTGAAAACCACTGTCATAGACAGATAAATGATAGCCATAGCTGGATAGATACAGACAGATGATACACGGATAAAGATTATTGATAAAGAGATACAGAGATGGTAAATGAGAGGTAAATAGATGCTGGATAGACAGATGATAGAGAGAGACACAGATGATAAACAGGATAGATAGCTGCATATGATAGCTACCCAGGATAGATAGCTGGATATGATAGATTGAAAGAAGGACAGATGATTGATGCATTGATAGACGATTGATAATTAAATAGAATCTTTTATGCCCAGGCATTACCTTGATGTCAGAGTTTCTCCACTTCAGTATCACTCACTGACATTTCAGACTGCAGGACTCTCTGTGGTTGGGCCATCCTGGGCATTGTGAAGTGTTGAGCAGCGTCCCTGGGATCCACACAGCAGAGGTCAGGATCTCCTCCATCAGGTGGTGACAACTAAAGATGCCCTTAGATGTTATGCAGTATGTCCTGAAGGGCAGAATTTTCCTTGGTTGCAAACCACTGCCACAGATAGATAGATGGGTGGATGGATAGATAGATGATAGATACACAGATGATAGATAGATAGACAGACAGACAGGTGGGTGGCTGACTGGCTGGATAGATAGATACATACATACATGATAGGTGAGTGGGTGGATAGATAGGTGGATGGGTAGATGGATGGATAGATAGATGATAGGTGGGTGGATGGATGGATGGATAGATACATGATAGGTGAGTGGGTGGATAGA
>NW_022307083.1:27296-28518 GCF_002776525.5 Piliocolobus tephrosceles | reverse complement strand
CATGATAGGTGAGTGGGTGGATAGATAGGTGGATGGGTAGATGGATGGATAGATAGATGATAGGTGGGTCGATGGATGGATAGGTAAGTGATAGGTGGATAGATAGATGATAGTGATGATATAGTTAGACACATGATGGTGATGATAGATGATAGATAGATTTTGGTTAGATAGGTAGATGATAGATGATGATAGATTAATGATAGAAGGATGGATGGATGGATAGATGATAGATAGATAGATAGATAGATAGATAGATAGATAGATAGATAGATGATAGATAGACAAGAAAATTGATAGGTAGATACAGATGGATGCTAGGTGATGGCCACATGAGATATAAACAGATAGAGCCTCTCATGCTAATCCAGAGTTTCTTGACCTCAACACTATTGCCTTGTGGGGATGGATAATTAAAGGGCTGTGCTGTACAGCATCCTGGGTCTCCACCCACTAGATGCCCATAGCATCCCTACCTTGTTATGACGGCCAAAAATGTCCCTAGATATTGCCAAGTGTCCCGGGGTGTGTGTGTGGGGGGAGGGGGGGTGGGTGGGTAGGGAACAGAACCAGTCCCAGATGAGAATCACTACTATAGAACGAGGTTTTCTTTGCACGTAAAAAATATCAGAACGACTCCCCTGACCGTAACATAGCAGAGACACGTGCGCGCACGCACACACACATACACACACCTGTCTACACCATGGTGCTGACCCCTAGCCCTGCATGAGGTGCAAAGCACCTGCATGCATTCTGAGCTCTGCATTCATTCTGGTCACGTTCCAGCAGGCGCTGAGTCTGTCTTTCCCGCCTGCAGGACTGGAGGTGCCGCTCCTAGGGATTTAAATGTGTCAATGTGAATCATCGCAAAGACACCAAAGCCGCAGCATCGGGCAGCATTTAGGGATGAGGCACGGTCATGCACATAGATACAGGAAATGATCCCAGAGGATCTGGGGATGTCCAGCACCGGGTATTGAGAATAGAAGCTGCCACTGTGATGCCTTCCGTGGAGCATAGAGCTGCAGGTCCATGCTACGTCTATGCAGTAGATACATAATACATAATGCAGGTCCATGCAACGTCTCTGCAATAGATACATAATATATAATGCAAGTCCGTGCTACCTCCATGCAATAGGTACCTGATACATAATGCAAGCCTATGCTACCTCTGTGCAATAGATACATAATGCATAATGCAAGTCCATGCTACGTCT
>NW_022307083.1:22350-27286 GCF_002776525.5 Piliocolobus tephrosceles | reverse complement strand
AAGTCCATGCTACATCTATGCAATAGGTACCTGATACATAATGCAAGTCCATGCTACGTCTATGCAATAGGTACCTAATACACAATGCAAGTCCATGCTACCTCCATGCAATAGGTAAATAATGCATCATGCAAGCCCATGCTACCTCTATGAAAGAGATTCATTTGGCTGTGTCAACTCCACGTCTTTATTGTTCAGGCAACGTGAACTTAAAGGAGGGCATTTTGGGAACCAAGGCTTGCACGTAGAGAATGTTAAGTGTTTCTTTTACTCCTGGCTGTGACTTCAGCAGATCCCTGAATTCCACACATTCCTCATTTTAACAGCGGAGCACAACTTCCTTGTCCTAGAGAAGGAAGAATTTGGCATTTGCCTGACAGATAAGGCGGATAATACAGAGACTGTTTCACCAAGACGTCCTGCGGTGAACAGCGGGTTCCGAGAAGCTTTAGGACAAAACGCTGTGAGGGAATCATGCAGAGAGGCCACCAAGCTCTTAGTTTTTATTTTCCAACTTCCGCCTTTTCTTTGTTGGAGGAGATCTGGAGACAATCTGCTGCACAAAGACAGAACTCAAAGAAAAGAAAAAGGCAGGATGTTGGCTCCTTACTCAGACGGAGGAATGGAGTTGGATAAAAATTTCTGTACTTGGCCGGGCGCGGTGACTCACGCCTGTCATCCCAGCACTTTGGGAGGCTGAGGCAGCCGGATCACGAGGTCAGAAGTTCAAGACCAGCCTGGCCAACCTGGTGAAGCCCCGTCTCTGCTAAAAATACAAAAATTAGCTGGGCGAGGTGGCATATGCTTGTAGTCCCAGCTACTTGGGAGGCTGAGGCAGGAGAATTGCTTGAACCCGGGAGGCGGAGGTTGCAGTGAGCCGAGATCATGCCACTGCACTCCAACCTGGCGATAGAACAAGATTCTGTCTAAAAAAGAAAACAAAATGCATGCATAAGTATCTCTTTCATGTAATGACTTCTTTTCCTCTGGGTGAATACGCAGTACTGGCAGTGCTGGATCACATGGTAGTTCTTTAAAAAATCACTACGCTGCTTTTCTAGTGAGTGTGTGAGTTCACCGCATCGACACCCCCATCTGTTACTTTTTGATGTTTGGGTTATGGCCATTCTTGCGGGAGCGAGATGGTATCACACTGTGGTTTTGACTTGGGTTTGCCTGATCGTTCGTGACCCTGAGCATTTTTTCGTACGTTTCTTGGCCGCTTGTCTTGAACAGACAGTTCTCAAAAGCAGATGTACACATGGCCATTATCTGCACATGGCAAATTCGTGAATTCCCCTGCTCACTAAAATTGATTTGTCACCCCAGATCAATACTGAAGGTGCTTCCTGGGTCCCTCACAGACATGCACTGGATAGGAAAATATTCGAGTCACCCAACACACACACACACACACACACACACACACACACACTCCTAGCTGACATCCAAGACAGAAAGGCTCTGTCTTGTGACTTCAGTTCTCACACTCTAAAAGACAAACAAATAAATAAAAGTATTCTTTTTGCTTTCTCTTCGTTGCCACACTTCTTGTCTTCTTAGGCTTTTTCTTCGTGACTTTGCTGTTTAAAATGACCTCCAAGCACCTCTCACCTTCGCCTGCCTCCTGGAAGACAGACTCGAGAAAGACTCTCAGTAGGAACGAACCACAGCCTTGCATGAGCCGGAAAGCATCGCTTAAAATCATTTCACCTTGTCCTCCATTCCAAAGGCATGCAGCTGCCCGCTTTTCGTCTGAGGCAGCGGCCGGAAAGCAGGATGTGTCCGGAAATCCTGCCTGTGCGCAGCAGCACACATCAGGTTGGAGGCTGCTCGCTCTGCTGCCTGGGGCTTCTGCTGTTTTGAGCTCTCATGCCCGTGCTCGTTACAGTGGACCAGCACGGCGTGGGCAGATGCCGTGGAATGGCAGGCATCCCTCCTGCAGCGTTCTGCCTGTCTGTAACAGGTGCTTCCAAAGCTCGTTCCCTAAGGCCCCTAAGTAGCCCTCAGGGGACAGAGACTCTGACTAAAGTGTCAAAGAAACGTACCCTTCATTCCTTGTTGGAGCTCGATGCCAACTTAATTTTGCTTGGAGACCAGCGCACCGCTCTGCAGAGCTGTGGAACACAGACCCAGTAGCATGAGACGTTCCCAAGTGTGCGTCTGAACTCCTTTGTATGGAAAACGGGAGTCAGAAGACCTCCTTCGCTGTGTTGCTTGAAAGATCAAATGCAAAAGATGTGTGAGTCCTTACACAACACTCTTGGGCAGTGACGCATTTGTAAAGCCTGTTGATTTTTCAGGAACTGAAGAAAGCCTGGAAGACATTCTTTGTGCACGGTGTCTGCCCTACTGCCCAGAAAATAGACAAGTGACATGTCATTTTCCCCATCTTCCAGCAGTCTCATGGTAGAAAGTCATTGGAAGATCATACACCAATCTGGCACCCACTGCAAACCAATCACGTAAACGTATATAATAAGCTTTGTCTCTTCTCTCTGTTCTGCATGTGGTAGAGCTCTGTCTTACTTAACACTGCAAAATCTAGACAAATCTCCCGTAGATTCCAGAAGAAATACCAAGTCTGAGATGAAAGCTGTTGGTCCCTGGTGCCACCGTCAATGCCTTCTTTATGTCATTCTGACTTAGAACTTGCTCATGAGCTTTTCTCTTCATTTGTGTTTGAAAGATTACTTTTCATGGTGGTGAAACAGCACACCACAAAACGTACCCTCCTGACCATTTTTTGAAGTGTGCAGTGGCGTTGAGTACATTTATAGAGTGGTGGAACCATCGACACCATCCATCCTCAGAACGCTCTTCCGTTTGCAAAACGCAAATTTTGAACTCATTAACAAGTGACCCCTGTTTGCTCCAGTCCCCAACCTACTGGTAACTTTTCTCCTTGACACTCTGATGATCTTATTTTTTTTGAGACAGAGTCTCTGTCGCCCAGGCTGGAATGCAGTGGTGCGATCTCGGCTCACTGCGACCTCTGCCCCTCAGGTTCCAGCGATTCTTCTGCCTCAGCCTCCTGAGTGTCTTGGACTACAGATGCACATCACCACACCCAGCTAATTTTTGTATTTTTAGTAGAGACAGGGTTTCACCATCTTGGCCAGGCTGGTCTCGAACTCCTGAACCTCGTGATCCTCCCCGTTTGGGCTCCCAAAATGCTGGGATGACAGGCATAAGCCACCGCGTCCGGCCTTCTGATGGTCTTACAAATAGCAACTGTGATGACCTCTTACAGGAGGCTGCCCTGGCCAGAACCAGAACATTTTGTAATCCAGAGGTGTGTGGAGCCGTTGAACCAAATCATAGCGTCTACCCAGATCGCCTCGACTTACTGGAAATTCTTTCTAGGGAGCATAGCTGAAGTTTCTCCAAACGGCCAGACACTGCACCTCCCTGGCTTCCTGCCGTGATCTGACCCCACCTTGAACTCATGTTCATCTGAACTTCTCAGAAGAGAGAAGGGACTGGCTGGTCAGGGCAGGCCCGCGACATAGGTCATCACACTGGCTATTTATAAAGCCATCAGAATTCCCACACGTGGTGGGAGGTGCCTGGTGGGAGGTCATGGAATGATGGGAGCATCTATTCAAAAAGAAAATGAACACATGAGCATGTGAGCACCTACGTATGTCTGATAGTTACTGCCTAGCAAGGTCTCCCGCTCTGGGCCTCTTTCAATAATGCCAGGCAAGGGTTTCCACACCACCGTTGGGTGCGTTGATTTCCTGAGTGCTCCAGTTGTAACACTGAACTGAGCACAGTGGATTTTAACCCTGGTGGGGCAACGAGCAACTCAACTGCTGTGCGTAGACTGGGCGGTGAGTGTCGATGATACTATGCCAAGGAAAGGTCTTCAATCAGAAGGCTGTGGACCCGTAACGTGAGGCGTGAACAAGGAAAAGTGTGACACACTGCCACAAGGGACTGTGGATGTTTGTCTACCCCAAGAGTAGTCCATAGAATCGATCATATGAATATATAATACATGTCTCATCGGAAGGCATCGCCATTCGTTTTTGCAAATAAAACACAGACATGTCATAAATTATGAGTCAAGGAGTGGCAGCTTTTGGAGGCACGGTGCATCTCCTCATTCTAAGAACAGTATGATATCCTTCAATCATAGGAGTTGTATGACTTGTTTTGATATCCAAAAGGAGCCCGGCTGCTCAGTATGGTTGAGAGTGATTGGTGTGTGTGGAGCTGTTGGCAGCAGATGCTTCCTGAGATAAATCCTGGTGTCAAGTGACACGAGTCGTCTTCGGCGGGATAACATCTGCTCCAGGCACAAGTTCTTGATGCTGCCACCAGAAAATCCAGGGCAGGGAATGGTTTTAAAATACAGGGTTTATTATGATTCAGGGAGAGGAAGGTCAACAGACCAGGAGACGACTAGGAAGACGGAGGCGTCATATCAGGCAGGGCCCCACGGGGGAGCTCAGGAGACAGAAGGCGTGGGAAGAAAAAAATGGGTGAGAGGCTTTGTTGTGGTTTCTGCAGGAAGGAACAGGTGAGGGGGGATGAGTAGTAGGCTTCGGATTGCCTGGTTTGAATAATTTCAGCAAGCTCCGGGGTATATTCCCACTCACTGGGAGGCACCTGGTGGGAGCTAATTGAGTCATGGGGCAGACGTTTCCCGTGTGGTTCTTGTGGTTTCTGTAGGAAGGAACAGGTGAGGTACGATGAGTAGTAGCATCAATGTTTGTCAAGGTTGGTTCTTCAAAGGGAGTGATTCGGACCTCCCAGGGCATGTCTGGAAATGTCTGCAGACATTTTCCGTTGTCACCAGGGAGGTGGAGGAGGTAGGTGCTCCTGGCCCCTGGTGGGTGGAGCCCAGGGGCGCTGGTCAACACCGGACGGTGCACAGGACGGACGGCCCCACCACAGAGTCATGCACCCCCAAATATCGGCAGCGCTG
>NW_022307083.1:746-21950 GCF_002776525.5 Piliocolobus tephrosceles | reverse complement strand
CATCCATGCATCCATCATGTATCTATCCATCCATCAATCATCTATCAGTCCATCCATCTATCCATCTTTCTACCTCCCAGTGCTGGGATTACAGGTTTAGGATTGCCTGGTTTGAATAATTTCAGCAAGCTCTGGGGTATAGGTGCTGATATGGTGTGGCTGTGTCCCCACCCACATCTCGTCTTGAACTCCCACTCATTGTGGGAGGCGCCTGGTGGGAGCTAATTGCATCATGGGGCAGATCTTTCCCGTGTTGTTCTTGTGGTAGTGAATACGTTTCCTAAGATCTCATGGTTTCATAAGGAGGTATTTCCCCGCACAAGCTCTCTCTCTGCCTGCTGCCATCCGCAAAAGACAGGACTTCTTCCTCCTTGCCTTCCACCATGATTGTGCGGCTTCCTCAGCCGCATGGAACCGTAAGTCCCTTACGCCTGTCTTTCTTTTGTAAACTGCCCAGCCTGGGGTACGTCTTTATAAGCTGCATGAAAACAGACTCATACCAGGGCTGTCCGTATTCACCTGGTCCCTGACCCTGCGGACCTTAGGGCAAGTGCAGCCCTGGGATGCGAGACTCCCCTACGGAATGTTGTTGGGGTGTGCAATCTACACTGACTGTTTTTCATATGAAAGACGTGCTGATAGAGGAGTCGTTTGCGTTCTCCAGAGATTGCCTAACGCTGAGACGGTCAGTTTCTCGAGGAAGCGAGACCCCCCAGTGTCAAAGCATCACATACAGAAGTCAGGAAATGCGATAATGATGGGAATATTCCCCTGCCAAAGGACCCTTTAACTGCTTTCCAAGAGATGCTTGGTGGAGGGGAGGGGCTCCTCAGACCTACCACATTGGGGAATAACACGGTCTTCCGGAAATGCATGGACTTGTGCTTCTAAAGCGTAGCTCTAATGCAGAGAGAGTCTTGCTGTGTTAGTCCGTTTGGATGCTGCTGATAGTGACGTCCTTGGGTGTGTCTTCACCTCTGTGGATCTGCCGTGACTACCACTCCCGACATCTCATTTCCTCGCTGTTTTTACAGAAAACCAGAGCCAGAAAACACAAAGCAATGGAGACTGGGCTGCTGTCCTTTACTTTCGTAAATGCCTGTTTCCACTGAGGAGAACACACACCTGATAAAGACGCACTTGGGGGACTGGGTAATTTATACAGAAACAGAGGTTTAATGGACACACGGTGTCACGGGGCTGGGGAGGCCTCATCATCACGGCAGAAAGCAAGGAGAAGCAAGTCACGTCTCACAGGGATGACGGCAGGTAAAGAGAGAGCTCGTGCAGGGAAACGCCATGTTCTAGAACCATCAGATCTCATGAGACTTACTCACTTTCATGAGACCAGCATGGAAAGGCCTGCCCTCATGGTTCGATGACCTCCCGCCGGGTTCCTCTCACAACAGGTGGGAATTCAATATGAGATTTCGCTGGGGACACAGGCAAACCCTATATCACTTGCTTTTTATCCCTCATTTTTGGAAACAGCTCATCATACACATATGGCTTTCCTCGTGCAGCAGAAATGCCTGGCTTTTCATGACTACATAGTAGGAGAATGACCTACCTTGACTATTGACTGGAGTCCTTCCTAGTTACCTCCAGGGAGATTTTCATCTTTCTTGTTTCTTTTTACAACACCCTCAAAATCTGAAATCACTTCGGAAGTCTCCAAATTGCTTTTCTTTTTTTTTTTTTTTTTTGATGGAGTTTCACCTTCTCTCCCAGGCTACAGTGCAGTGGCGTGATCTCGGCTCACTGCAGACTCTGCCTCCCAGGTTCAAGCGATTCTCCTGCCTCAGCCTCCCG
Source organism: Piliocolobus tephrosceles (assembly GCF_002776525.5). Lineage (NCBI taxonomy): Eukaryota > Metazoa > Chordata > Mammalia > Primates > Cercopithecidae > Piliocolobus > Piliocolobus tephrosceles. The sequence goes on along the minus strand of NW_022307083.1, from coordinate 20,138 downwards.
AGTAGCTGGGATGACAGGCGCCCGCCACCTCGCCTGACTAATTTTTGTATTTTTAGCAGAGACAGGGTTTCACCATGTTGGCCAAGCTGGTCTCAAACTCCTGACCACAGGTGATGTACCCACCTTGGTCTCCCAAAGTGCTTAGATTCCAGGTGTGAGCCACCGTGCCCATCCAGAAGGCTCCACATTTCTTAATGCTTCCTGAGCGACACAGTGTCTTCCCTTACGTGCTTCTCTCTTTTAAAGGAGTTTCTTGGAAATATTCCACGTCTGTACATCTGCTGTGACTACCACTCCCCGTGTCTTGTTTCCTAGCTGTTGTTAAAGAAAACTAGAGCCACAAAACACACAAGGCAATGCATGCCGTGCCGCTCTTTTTTACACTCGTAAATGCCTCAGGGAGAACACCCAGAGATCCCAGTTCAGTGAATCTTGCTGGTTGTGAAGGACGATGTCTGTGATCTAGTGTAGCAATTTCGTTCCGCGGAGAGAAAAAACAGAGTTCCCGTCTCTGAGCTTCCTGCCTCGGCTGCTGCCAGGAATGGGTTGGTCAGCTCTGAGGGTAATTTCCTGCACCAAGTAGAGTGAGCGGAATAATAAGCCCTGAAGATACCAAGGTCTTAATCCTTCGAGCCTACTAATCTGTGACCTCACAGGATAACACACACGTTGCAGGTGTGGTTAAGAATCTTGAGATGGAGGGATTACACTGGATTATCCAGGAGAACTCCATATCATCAAAATCGTCTTTTTTTTTTTTTTTTGGAGACAGAGTCTCGCCCTGTCTCCCAGGCTGGAGTGCAAATGGCACGATCTCGGCTCACTGCAGCCTCCACCTCCTGGATTTAAGCAGTTCTCCTGCCTCAGCCTCCCTAGTAGCTGGGATTACAGGCACCCGCCATCATGCCTGGGTAATTTTTGGATTTTTGTAGAGATGGGATTTTACCATGTTGGCCAGGCTGGTCTCGAACTCCTGACCTCAGAGGATCTACCAGCCTCAGCCTCCCAAAGTGCTGGGACTACAGGCTTGAGCCACCATGCGTGGTCTCAAGGGGTCTTTATAAGAGGAAAGGAGAAGGAGATTTCACACAGAAGAGAAGGTCAATGTGGAGATGGAGGCAGAGACTGGAGCGATGCGGCCACAAGCCCAGGGATGCCTGGAGCCCCCAGGAGCTGGGAGAGGCAGGAAGGATCCTCCCCTAGAGCCTCCAGAAGGAACCAAACACAATTGCAATGGGTTGAGTGGTGATGCCCAAGAGATCTGTCCATGTCCTAACCCCTAGAACCTGTGAATAAGACCTCATCTGGAAATAGCATCTTTGCAGATGTAATGAAATTGAGGATCTTGAGATGAGAACATCCTGGAGTAGGTCAGCTCTAAATGGAATGACAGGTGTCCTTCTAAGAGACAGAAGAGGAGACACAGACACAGAGGAGGAGGCCACATGGAGATAAAGACAAAGACTGGAGTGATGCGGCCACAAGCCCAGGGACACCTGGAGCCTCCAGGAGCTGAGAGAGGCGGGAAGGATCCTCCCCTACAGCCTCTGGAGGGAGCACAGCCCTGCCCATGCCTCGATCTCATGTCTCCAAGACTTGGAGAGAGTAAATCGCTGCTGTTGAAGCCACAGAACTTGTCATCATTTGTTAAAGTGGACTCAAGAAACAAGTACAGTGGCTTCCCACGGGGGCTGATGTCACCAACAGGCGCAGAAGTTGAGCAGCATGAGAGAGTGGACAAGACAAACCAGAGCCTTGGGGAAGGGAGGGGAGGTGGTGAGTCCGCGTCGCGGGGACGGGCTGTGGACACTCCAGCACACACAGGGCCCCTGCCCCATGTGCCGAGGTGTCTTCCTTACATCCTCCCTCTCCCAGGTTTAGGGTTCTTAGATCTAACTCCCGTGACTTGAGCGAACTGCTTGGGGGCCTAATCTGCTTTCTCTTTTCTTTTCTTTTTTATTTTTTGAGATGGAGTTTCACTCTTGTTGCCCAGGCTGGAGTGCAATGGCACGATCTCGGCTCACCACAACCTCCGCCTCCCGGGTTCAAGTGATTCTTCGGCCTCAGCCTCCCGAGTAGCTGGGATGACAGGTGCCCGCCACCACACCCAGCTAAGTTTGTAGTTTTAGTCGATACTGGCTTTCTCCATGTTGGTCAGGCTGGCGAACTCCCGACTTCAGGTGATCCGCCTGTCTCGGCCTTCCAAAGTGCTGGGATGACAGGTGTGAGTCATTGCGCCCAGCCTCTAATCTGCTTTTTCTAAGTTGAGTAGGTAGAAGATGCTACAATAATTTATAAGAAATATTTTCCTTTCAAGCCAGGTGTGGTGGTTCACGCCTATGATCCCAGCACTTTGGGAGGCCGAAGTGGGCAGATCACCTGAGGTCAGGAGTTCAAGACCAGCCTGACCAACATGGTGATACCTTGTCTCTACTAAAAATACTAAAATTAGCCAAGCATGGTGGTGGATGCCTGTCATCCCAGCTACTCAGAAAGCTGAGGCAGGAGAATCACTTGAACCCAGGAGGCAGAGGTTGCAGTGAGCTGAGATTGCACCATTGCACCCCAGCCTGGGTGACAGAGCAAGACTTTGAAAAAAAAGAAAAAGAAAGAGAGAGAGAGGGAGGGAAAGAAGGAAGGAAGGGAGGAAGGGAGGTATGGAGGGAGGGAGGGAAAGACAGAGAGAGAAAGAGAGAGAGAAAAAGAAAGAAAAAAAGAAAGAAGAAAGAGAAAAAAGAAAAGAAAAGAGAAAAGAGAGATGAAAGAAAGATGAAAGGAAGGAGGGAGGGAGGGAAATATTTTCCTTTCAAGGTGACGACCTGAATCAGTAAAATAGAGAAAATATTGGAGAGAAAAGACCATCATCTGATAGATGAGTTTTCTAGGCCGCCAAAACAAACAGCCACAAACTGAGGTGTTTAAAACCACAGAGATGTGTCCTCTTCCAGTTCTGGAGACCCGGAGTCTAAGATCAAGGGATCTCACGGCTGTGCTTCCTCAGGAGACTGTAGGGGAGGATCTTTCTTGCCTCTCTCAGTTTCTAGGGGCTCCAGGTGTCCCAGGGCTTGTGGCTGCCTCCCCCCAGTCTCTGCCTTCATCTCCACATATCCTCCTCCTCTGTTTCTCTGTCAGCTCTTCTGACTCTTAGGACACCTGTCATTGCATTTAGGGCTCTCCCTAATCCAGGATGACCTCATGTTAACAGGATGACCTGCAAAAGCTCTGTTTCCAAATAAGGTTACATTCTGAGGTTCCAGGTGGACATGCATTTAATTTTTCTTTTTTTCTTGAGACAGAGTTTCGCTCTTGCTGCCCAGGCTGGAGCGCAGTGGCGTGATCTCAGTTCACCACAACCTCCGCCTCCAGGGTTCAAGTGATTCTCCTGCCTCAGGCCTCCCGAGTAGCTGGGATTACAGGCGCCTGCCACCACACCTGGCTAATTTTTTATATTTTTAGTAGAGACTGGGTTTCATCATGTTGGTCAGGCTGGTCTTGAACTCCTGACCTTGTGATCTGCCCGCCTCAGCCTCCCAAAGTGCTGGGGTTATAGGCATGAGCCACCTCTCTCAGCCCAGAATACTTCTTAACAGACACTCAAAGCAGTGTATGGAAATCGCTCCCAAACTGTAATTGTGTAAATTGAAGATTTTTTTTTTTCATCATCTCTAGCCAGCGAACTGGAGACATGTCAACTCTGTGAGAGGCACATGGTCTATGCACCTTTCTACTTGCAGCGTGTGACTTGGAAGAGAGCCTCACTGTGCTTAAGAGACCTCTCGCCTGATGATGCATTGACTGCCTCAGGAGGCGAGGATTTGTTGGCTTTGCATAAGCATATCTTAGAGTCCAGGAATTTTGATCAGGCAGTCTTCATTCTCCTTTCCTTGGGAACAAGTCTCCTCCAAAAGTTCTGAACCAACAGTGCTAGGAACCATTTCAGCCTCCGTTTCATCGTGGACGTTGAATTGTAGGACTCTTCAACGAAACATCATTAAGCGGCCTTACTTTGCCAGGTGGATGACCAATAGGTACAAATCCCAGGTACAGGGTGATTCACGCACAGGTGGAGCTTGTCTGGCTTAGACAAACAGGGAGAGGTGAGATGGAGGAAGAGTTTCAACAACACTGATCTCTTTAGGGTGATATCACCCCGTAGCTCTCATGCCCAGTGGCTCCGTGGCCACCCCCAGAATTACTTTTCACCAGCTCCTAAAGCTCTGAACCTGTGCTGTGGCAAAAATAGGGGGCCAGCTTCATGTTCCGGGTGTTGGCTGATTGCATAAGAAGCTACTATCGTCGGCAGTTTATTCTAAGGATCTGCCTTGTGTCTGCCATCTTCTCACAAAGCATTGCATTGTAAAGGAGTCAGAATAGCGTGAAACCACCAGGCAAGTTGAAGCAGAGTGATAGATATCCAAAAGTCCGATGCCAGCACACGTGGCATTGCTAGGTTTTCCTCCACCCGGCAAAGCTCATTCTCTCAGGGACAAAGTCAGAGAGAAAAGGTGGGGACTCTCCATGGTTGGGTAATTGGATTTAGAAAGTCACAAATTTCCGCAGTTCATCACCTGTGAGGTTGGCGTCTCTGAGTCTCCACTTGTCAGCACCCAGACTCGCTGCCAAGCCCGGCTCCTTCACACCTCCTGTTTGACTCCCCCACCTCAACCTCCTCAACAGAACTTTCATTTTCAAGACCAAAAAAGTTTCTGCAGAACAGAACTAACTTCATGGCAGGCATTTCTCCATCTGTGCAGCAAAGGAGGGTTCCACTAGACAACGGTTAGCCTTTCCTTGCAGGCTTGGAATCCTTTCACCGTTACTTATTTATTTAGAGCTGAGAAGCAGGATATAATCGAGGCTCAGGCCATTTTTGGAGACAGTCAGAGGCTCAGGACCGAGGGAAAGAGTGAGTTGAGAATCTCTAAACAGGCAGTTGTTATACCCCACATAGACAGAAATGAAAAGAAAGGGTCCGGCTCACTGACTCAGGCCTGTAATCCCAGCACTTTGGGAGATCGAGGTGGGTGAATCACGAGGTCAACAGTTCCAGACCAGCCTGGCCAACATGGTAAAACCCTGTCTCTACTAAAAATACAAAAAATTAGCTGGATGTGGTGGCGGGCGCCTGTAATCCCAGCTACTCAGGAGGCTGAGGCAGGAGAACTGCTTGAACCCAGGAGGCGGAGGTTGCAGTGAGCTGAGATTGTGCCAATGCACACCAGCCTGGGTGACAGTGTGAGACCCAGTCTCAAAAAATAAAAATAAAATAAAATTATAAAATAAAATAAAAATAATATAATAAAAAATATAGTAAAAATATAATTTAAAAAATAAAACAATAAAAAAAGAAAAGAAAGACCTGCAAGAACAGGAGAAGAACCCATGAAGTTAATTTCCCCAGTGAGTGAGGATGAGAGAGTGGTAAACCAGGCAGAAATCAAACCTGAAGGAAACATCAATAAGCATGCCAACTCTTCATCTGGTATCTTAATTTTATCTTGTACTGATTTTTCATGAGCATTTTCTAGGTAGCCTTTTCTTTCCATCTCTCCCTGCTAAACAGTGATATTCTTGGCCTTTCTAATGAATCATTTTGACATGGACACGTTGTCAATACCAGTTAGTGCAGGATTTAACATTTTGGTCATCCTCCAATCGTGAACATATTCAAAAGTCTCAGACATAAGGAAAAGCATGAGAATCTTAAAATTTGTTGATGAAGTCTCTCTGTAGCTTTTGGATGCTCAAAGTGCCATACTTCTCTCCAAATCCAAGGAGAATTAAAAGGATTGACGGGTTTAAGCATTGCTCTATTTACTTTTCTCTCCCCTTTCCATTGTACTCTGCCCAAGGTCTGCATTCAGGTGCAGACTCTCATAACCTGGGAGATGGGACCTTATGATGGAAAAGGGTCTTTGAAGATGCAATTAAAGATCACAAGATGAGACCACAGGGTGGGTGTGACCTCCAATGACAGGTGTTATTATAACCGATGGATGAAAAGACACAAAATGAAGGTCATGTTGGAGAGCAAAGCAGAAATCAGGGTGATAAGTCTACAAGCCAAGTGTGCTAGTCTGTTTTCGCACTGCTGACGAAGACACACCTGAGAGTGGGCAATTTACAAAAGAAAGAGAGGTTTAATCGACTTACAATTCTGTGTGGCCGAGGAGGTCTCACAATCATGGCTGAAGGCAAGGAGGAGCAAGTCACATCTTACATGGATGGCAGTAGGCAAAGAGAGAGCGTGTGCAGGGAAACACCCCCTTATGAAACTATCAGATTTCATGAGACTTACTCACTATCATGAGAACAGCATAGAAAAGACTTGCCCCCATGATTCAATGACCTCTCACCGAATCCCTCCCACAACACGTGGAAATTCAAGATGAGATTTGGGTGGGGACACAGCCAAACCATATCACCAAGGAATACCTGGGGCCACTAGAAGCCGGGAGATAGCCATGAGACAAATTCCTCTCTCGCAACCCTCATAAGGAACCATGCCTCCCAGCATCTTGATCAGAGACGTCTGTCTTCCAGAACTATGAGACGACATATGTATATTGTTGTAAACCACCGAGTTTGTATAAATTTGTTATAGCAAGTTCAGGAAAGGAACTCAAGCTCCAACCCAAATTTTGCTCTTTGAAGATCCTCTGAAGTCCATATACATCATTCCCCCATCTGAAATACCCCCCTTTATTGTACTTCTGTTTTTTTTTTTTTTTTTCCAAACTTTTTTTAATGGGTTTATTTGGGTTTTTTTGTTTGGTTGGTTTTTTTGAGATGGAGTTTCACTTATGTTGCCCAAGCTGGAGTACAGTGGTGCGATCTCGGCTCACTGCAACCTCCGCCTCCAGGTTCAAGAGATTCTCCTGCCTCAGCCTCCTGAGTAGCTGGGATTACAGGTGCCCGCCACCACGCCCAGCTAATTTTTTGTATTTTTAGTAGAAACGGGGTTTCAGCATGTTAGCCACGCTGGTCTCGAACTCCTGACCTCAGGTGATCCACCCGCCTTCGGCCTCCCAAAGTGCTGGGATTACAGATGTGAGCCACTGCACCCGGCTATTGTACTTCTATTCCAGACGTGACATGAGTCCCTTATACTTAGGTGATTTAAGAATTATTCATTCATGAATGTCAATCCGTTGAGAAGGAGAATGCGGTTGTAGTTCTTGTCTCGTCACCATGCCTCACACGTGCGAAGGGCTAACCAAATGTCCGTGCCCCGTGCAGAAACAAGGAGAATGTGGTTTTAGTCCTTCTCTCGTCACCATGCCTCACACGTGCGGAGGGCTAACCAAATGTCCATGCCCCGTGCGGAAGATAAATTGGCAGATGCTCAGAGTGTGATGCATCCTGTGTCATAATGAACCTTTGCCACCGACAGAAATCTAGCACTCACAAGCAATTAATTTTTTCTGTGAGTCGTCCAAGGCTAATTTTAGCCTCAGTAACAGTCTCCCGCCAGATCTGATAGCTTTTCTCCTCTGCTTCTGACTCTCTGGTTCCTGATGGCAGTTGGCTACGTGGAAGCTGGCATCTTGAGTACATTAACAATTTCCAGAAACTGAACTGCAGAGCTGATGAATATGAATGACCTTCTCGTGGAGTTATTGGATAAGGCTAATAGAATCTGACATTTTGGAGTTGCCCTGGGCGGTCTCCATTTTACCCAGATGGAAAAGGCTCTGCTTTGCAACATGGTGACAGAGAAGAGAAGAGATACCTAAACACACAGATGAAAATAACTGGAGAGCCGGGCGCGGTGGCTCACGCCTGTAATCCCAGCACTTTGGGAGCCGGGCGCGGTGGCTCACGCCTGTAATCCCAGCACTTGAGGTCAAACATTCGAGACCATCCTGGCCAACATGGTGAAACCCCATCTCTACTAAAAATACAAAAATTAGCCTGGCGTGGTGGTGGGTGCCTGTCATCCCAGCTACTCGGGAGGCTGAGGCAGGAGAATCACATGAACCCGGGAGTCCGAGGTTGCAGTGAGCTGAGATGGCGCCACTGCACTCCAGCCTGGGTGACAGAACAAGACTCTATCTCCCCCCGACCAAAAAAAAACTAAAAAAAAAAAAATTAAATGACAGGGCACCCTGTCAAGGTAGACAAAATGTGATTCTGATCATACAATGAGGAAGAGGAGTTGGCATATAGTTTGGTCTCTACGGGTGTCTTTGAATATTTTCCAGTTTGAGAATTAGACTGTGGCATCTTCCATACTTTTCCAAAATGATTTTAAACTGTATTGTTAGGGCCATGACTGATGTCAGATAGAAAACCACTAGCTGGGATGCCATCTCATAAAATCTCAACATCTGAGGGTATCATTTGAGTGTCTGTCCCCTTGATGTTCTGTATCCTCTTCAACTAGGACAGGAATTGGAAATATTCACCGGTTTCAGACATTCACCTCATTGACTTCATTTTTTACTGGATGGATTCTGCCTGGGTCTTTTTTTTTTTTTTTTTAAGTGAGCTAAAAAAGAAATAGGAATGCATATCTCATACACCTTTGCGCTCAACTCTCTGTTGTTAAAATTAGACCAACCACAGGCACGCGGTACGATTCCTAAGACCCAGTGAGATGTCTACAGTCCTTACGGTGCCTGACAAAGTTTAGAGACCTAATCCTCTTTTTTTTTGCAGTTTCTAACAGCAAGAGTGCATTGCCTGCATTTTCTTCTTCATTGTGAAGGCTATGGTAGCTTAGTTTCCTTGGTACTCATGCCCAGTCAGCTAAGCTCATACTCATGCCCTTTCTCCTTTGAACCATGCGGCTCTGTTTCCCTCGACAGCAACCCACTGTGGCTAAGCTCATACTCATGCCCCTTCTCCTTTAAACCACGTGGGCTCTGTTTCCCTCTACCCGCAGCCCATGGCACCACTGCAGTTGTTTATTTTGGGACCCGCAGATTCTCCCGAAAGCTCAAATGAGCCTCCGCAAAGCAACGAGAAACCCATGACGGGTGATTGACAGTGGGCTGTGTGTCAGATTTTTGGCATCTCGGAGCAAGTTCGGTTTCTGCCACGCATTTTTGGAGGAAGCTCACAGACATCATTCTCATGCGTGGGATTTCCTGTTGAACTCTGTGACTTTGTGTTAGGGATGCATTCACGACACAGCTGGAAGAAAAGGAATCTTTTAACGGTTTACAAGCAACACAACACCCAGAGCCATGAAACCTGACACCTCTCCTCTCTTGGAAGTTCATACTATGACCTCCTAATGCGGATGAGCCAGCAGTTCTTGCTCAAGTCTAAACTAAAACCATGTCGATAGTTGCAGTTTACTGTCCAGTGAAAACTGCATTTATTTTATTTCATTTTTGAGACGGAGTCTCACTCTGTCACCCAGGCTGGAGTGCAGTGGCACCATCTCGGGTCACTGCAAGCTCTGCCTCCTGGGTTCACGCCATTCTCCTGCCTCAGCCTCCCGAGTAGCTGGGATTACAGGTGCCCGCCATGTCCTGCTAATTTTTGTATTTTTGGTAGAAACGGGGTTTCACCATGTTGCTCAGGCTGGTCGCAAACTCCTGACCTCAGGTGATCCACCCGCCTTGGCCTCCCAAAGTGCTGGGATTACAGGCGTGAGCCACCGTGCCTGGCCTAGAAAAGAAATCTTTAAGGCAGGGCGCGGTGGCTCAAGCCTGTAATCCCAGCACTTTGGGAGGCCGAGACGGACGGATCATGAGGTCAGGAGATCGAGACCATCCTGGCTAACAAGGTGAAACCCCGTCTCTACTAAAAAATACAAAAAACTAACCAGGCGACGTGGTGGGCGCCTGTAGTCCCAGCTACTCGGGAGGCTGAGGCAGGAGAATGGCATAAACCTGGGAGGCGGAGCTTGCAGTGAGCTGAGATCTGGCCACTGCACTCCAGCCTGGGTGACAGAGCCAGAGTCCGTCTCAAAAAAAAGAAAAAGAAAAATCTTTTAACTGTTTACAAGCAACACAACACCCAGAGGATGAAACCTAACACCTCTCTTGGAAATTCATGCTATGACCTCATTCTACTAAAGAGCCAGCAGTTCTTGCTAAGCTCCAAACTAAAACCATGTCGAGAGCTGCGGTTTACTGTCTAGTGAAAATTGCCTTTCTATTTTATTTTATTTTTTGCCACACTCAAACCTCCCTTTGCATGCCACTCAATTCCAAGTCAATCTGATGCAACTTGACTCGGGCGTTCTACTCACAAGCATGCATGACAATGCTTCTGTGATATGCTTCCTGCCAACCACCCACTCCGTCTCTCTTGGGTACTCTCTGTTGACTTCCCCATCCTCCTATAGCTCCTAGTCTGGGCTGCCATGACTCTCCTCAGTCTGGGAGCCACTTCCACCTCCTCGGCCTTGTGATCTCTTGGTATCTATGATCTCCATCTCTTCTTCATCCAAAGGCCAGGATTTCTTCATACTTGGGTCCTTCTATCTCTGCGGGGCCACATGAAGAGTGTACACTTTTGCACTTGAGATCCTAGTGTTCAAATTCCGAATTCTCCCCAGGACATGTCTGTGACCCTGGGTAAGTCACGTTGCCCCGTGTACTAGCTGTCTGGATCTGTAGATTACGACGGTCACAGTGTTCAACTCAGAGGGTTTTCTTCAAGACTGAGTGAGTGACTTTATGTAACCCACTCACATCTAAGTCTGATACTTGCTAAGGTCTCCAGAACTATGAGCTCCAGTATGATGCATTTGACTTCAAATCTTTCATTCTCCAATGTGCAAGTAACTGTCGAAACTTTGTCTGTCACCGTGAACTGTTCCTCCTCTTCTTCTTCTTCTTCTTTTTTTTTTTTTTTTTTTGAGACAGAGTCTTGCTCTGTCGCCCAAGCTGGAGTGCAGTGGCCGGATCTCAGCTCACTGCAAGCTCCACCTCCTGGGTTCATGCCATTCTCCTGCCTCAGCTTCCCGAGTAGCTGGGACTACGGGTGTCCGCCACCACACCCAGCTAATTTTTTGTGTTTCTAGTAGAGACGGAGTTTCACCGTGTTAGCCGGGATGGTCTCAATCTCCTGACCTTGTGCTCTGCCCACCTCAGCTTCCCAAAGTGCTAGGTTTATGGGTGTGAGCCACCGCCCCGACCCTGGACTGTTCTTAAGACCACAGATCTTTTATTTTTTTCTTTCCTTTTATTTTTTTGAAACAAGGTCTTGCTCTGTCATCCAGGCTGGAGTGCAGTGGCGTGATCTCGGCTCACTGCAATCTCCACCTCCCAGGCTGAAGCCGCCCTCCCACCTAGGCCTCCCAAGTAGCTGGGACTATGGGTGCACACCACCATGTCCAGCTAATGTATGTAATTTTCGCAGAGATGAGGTCTCGCCGTGTTGCCCAGGCTGGCCTTGAACTCCTGGGCTCAAGCAATCTGCCCTCCTCAGGTTTCCAAAGTGCTGGGATTACAAGCATGAACTATCGCACCCAGCCAGTCTTCTCTATAAATACGAACTTGGCTTGAAATTTTCACCACAAAGTCAATGTGTACCAGTTTTCCCCTTATTTATCATCACCATTATAATTTTGCTTTGACCTCCAGTTTCCAGACCTGGTCAGGAATATCCTTCCTCTTTTTTGTTTTTGATGGAGTCTTGCTCTGTCACCCAGGCTGGAGTGCGGTGGCGTCATCTCAGCTCACTGCAACCTCCGCCTCCTGGGTTCAAGCGATTCTCCTGCCTCAGCCTCTGGAGTAGGTGGGACTACAGGCGCCCGCCACTACACCTGGCTAATTTTTTGTATTTTTAGTAGAGATGAGGTTTCACTGTGTTAGCCAGGATGGTCTCCATCTCCTGACCTAGTGATCCGACTGCCTCGGCCTCCCAAAGTGCTGGGATGACAGGTGTGAGCCACCGCACCCGGCCTCCTGCTCTTAAGAGTAAGCCTGTTTGATTCAGTCCACCCTGAAATTAAATGTAGCATCAGTTAGCTCAATCAGAGCTCAGTCAGAAGGAACAATTCAATAGCGTGAAATCTCCAGTGCTCCTGAGCCATGAAACCTGCACAAAATGGTAGGTGTTTTTTTTTTTTCTACTTAATGGATCATTTTTACTAAAATCATATGATGAGAAATACAATATTTGTATAAATAGAGATAAATATACAATTGAGTGAGTGCTATATCTGATGAGTATTCATAGTTTTACCTCAGTTTCTGGGGGTTTTGCTGCTGTTTTGTTTCATTTTGATTTTTTTTTATTTTTTATTATACTTTAAGTTCTAGGGTATATGTGCACAACGTGCAGGTTTGTTACGTAGATATACATGTGCCATGTTGGTGTGCTGCACCCCCGAAACGGTATTTATCGGCATAAATTCATAAATATCGGCATAAATATCGGCAGAAACCAGCAGCTGATCCTCAGTTTTGCAGGCTTACAAGCTAGGATTGGTAAGAATAGTACAGCCATCAGTTGTTGTATTTGGATGGAGGGAGGGAGGGAACAAAAAGAACAAAGGGACTAAAATGGGGCATTTCCGGGTTCTTCATTGTTAACTTTGCTGCGCCGGGGAAAGACACAGGTCGACTGCGCAGGCGCAACCCGACCTCCCACGGAGAAAAACCGGAACCCGCCTAGCCACGCCTACCGCCCCGCCCCCAGCCCGCCTATGTCCCGCCCACTCCCGGCCCGGGACATAAAAGCCGCTCCCCGCCCCGCGAACTTCCTCGGCCCCTGCTCCTGTGCGGACCCTGGAAGCTCGCCGGAGAACGCCGGAGCGACTTCCTCGGCCTCCACCGCCAGAGGCCGGTGAACCTCGCCCTTTCCTCTTTCACATTGGGTTGTAAATTAAGTTTTCTTTTACTTTCCCTACTTGCCTATTCTCTGGCATTGACTGTGGTGGTCGTCTGGAGCAACTCAGTATTAGCTTACCAGAGACCAAATTCTGACCCCCATGTTACTCTTTAATTTGGTGCCATCCAGCCAGGGTGGTCATAGGCTCTCCGGGGAGACACATTTGTCTGAGAAGCTACATATGACCAGACAAGAAGTCGGTGTCGATAGAGGTTGAGGTGAAATAAATGGCATCGGGTTGGTGCAAAAGGAATTGTGGTTTTTGCCATGGAACGTAATGGCATAGGCCGGGTGCGGTGGCTCACGCCTGTCATCCCAGCACTTTGGGAGGCGGAGGCAGGCGGATCATGAGGTCAGGAGATCATAAGGTCAGGAGATCGCTGGCTAACACAGCGAAACCCCATCTCTACTAAAAATATAAAAAATTAGCCAGGCATGGTGGCGGGCGCCTGTGGTCCCAGCTACTCAGGAGGCTGAGGCAGGAGAATGGCGTGAGCCCAGGAGGCAGGGATTGCAGTGAGCCGAGATCACGCCACTGCACTCCAGCCTGGGCAACAGAGTGAGACTCTGTCTCAAAAAAAAAAAAAAAAAAATAAGTAATGGCATATACGTATGCCACATCAATAAATGTATACAAGATAAAACAATACAATATTCACTCAGCAGAATATCAATGAATTGTAAAAATAACTCAATATCCTCAAAGGGGCTCGGTGTGGTGGCTCATGCTTGTAATTCCAGCGCTTTCGGAGGGTGAGGCAAGCATATCACCTGAGGTCAGGAGTTCGAGACCAGCCTGGCCAACATGGTGAAACCCCGTCTCTACTAAAAATACAAAAATTGGCTGGGCGTGGTGGTGGATTCCTGTAATCCCCGCTACTAGGGAGGGTGAGGCAGGAGAATCCCTTGAACCCGGGAGGCAGAGGTTGCGCCACTGCACTCCAGCCTGGGTGACAGAGCAAGACTCCATTTCAAAAAAAGAAAAATCCTCTAATGATCATGTGATTACATACACACACACACACATATATATATTTATATATATACACACACACGTATATATAAATGACACGAGCATATGTATATACAATTTATTCTTGGGATATACTGTAATAAAATATATAGTTTGTGCATATATTGATTGCATGCATATATATTTATGTGTATAGATAGGTGATAGATAGATAGATACATTGATAGATAATCACATGAGCCTCTGAGGCTATTGAGTTATATATGTAATTTATTAACATGCATCATATGAATCCTCTTCTAATTAGCACAACCTGTTGACACACCCAGAAGGATGTAATTAACTGGATTCCCACTCATGAAATCACAGTCATGCTCCCGCCTACCTCCAGGAGACTGGAGCCAGGTCCCTCAGTGGGAGTTTTGGGTTTTCCTCAACTCTTCCGTTAGAGAGTTCTAGAAAGTCGTCAACTCTTCCATTAGACAGTTGTAGAAAGTCGTCAACTCTTAGGTTGGACAGTTCTAGAAAGTCATCAACTCTTCCATTAGTTCTAGAAAGTCCTCAGTTCTCCCGTTGGACAGTTCTAGAAAGTCCTCAACTCTTCTGTTAGATCTAGAAAGTCCTCAGCTCTTCTGTTAGATAGTTCTAGAAAGTCCTCAAATCTTCCATTAGATAGTTCTAGAAAGTCCTCAAGTCTTCTGTTAGATAGTTCTAGAAAGTCCTCAACTCTTCCATTAGATAGTTCTAGAAAGTCCTCAACTCTTCCATTAGACAGTTCTAGAAAGTCTCTTGATCTGCATTCAACATTTAATTGCATGCTTTTGGTGACACAATGTGTGGTGTAGTTCGCAGGCAGGCTTATTTCTCGTACTATCAAGTTCTTTGGGGGAGAATGCTGCACAGATGCACCTACCTGAAACTTGATCCTGAAAAGACTGTAGAAGTGATTTCTCTCTTCCTTTCCCAGACTGAAAGTCATTTCAGACTCCCTACTCCTCTGTGAGAACCAGCTCAACCTCCTCATCCACATCCACTTAACCATTTATAAGCAAAGAAATCTGAATAGTGTTGGGGGAGAAAAGCTAGAGGAAAGTCAGACATTTTTCCTCTAACTTTTCAACTCCAACACTGTTGTTCAAAGATGGCGGTTGTGATTACACTGTTAATTGAGAGGGCAGGAGATCATGGTGGTTGGCTCCCAACTACTCAAATCTTCAAAGTATCTTTTCCTTCAAGAGAAGTCAGAAACTTTGTTTGCACTTGATATGGTTTGGCTGTGTCCCCACCCAAATCTCATCTTGAATTGTAGCTCCCATAATTCCCATGTGTGATGGACGGGACCCAGTGGGAGGTCGTTGAATCGTGGGGGCGGTTTCCCCCATACTGTTCTTGTGGTAGTGAATAAGTCTCATCGAGATCTTACGGTTTTATAAGGGGATTCCCCTTTCACTTGGTTCTTATTCTCTCTTGCCTGCCACCATGTAAGACCTGCCTGTTGCCTTCCACCACGATTTTGTGGCCTTCTCAGCCATCTGAAATTGTGAGTCTATCAAACCCCTTTTTCTTTATAAATTCCCCAGTCGTCTCGGGTATGTCTTTATCAGCAGCACGAAAATGGACTAATACAGCACTGAAGCCTCTGCATGCTAATTTCATAAACTCTGCACAGGTTGCATGATGGCCAACAGCTTTCTCTGCTGGTGGAGTTTGCCTCACCATTTTGGACATTGTATTAGAGAAACATTTTACTCATTCTTTTTGTTTCAGAACTAAATAAAAACTAAGTTTCAAAAAGAGCTGATGGATTTCTGGAGCCAATCACAGGCTTTGACATAATCCATCCGTTTGGCTGGTAGGGGGTGAGTTTCCTGTAGAAATTCAAATTTCTCTTAAACACATCTTTGTGGATACGTCTTGTGTCCTCACACAGTAATTCTCTCTCTCTTCTCTCTGGTTTATACAAAAAAAAATTCTTATAACAATACCTCCTCCTCTTGTCCACATGGGCTGTCAGCTTATGCTGGCTTAGAAACACATTGATTTCTTCGAAAGAGACAAAGGATAAGAACATATGCACTGCTACCCAAGAAGAGGGGAGCAAGTTTAAAACACTTGTGAAAATGAGGTGTCTTCTAAGTTTTCTGTCATGTTCAGGGGTACACATGTAAGTTTGTTATGTAGGTAAACTTGGGTCATGAGAGTTTGTTGTACAGATTATTTCATCATCCAGGTATTAAGCCTGGTACCCATTAGTTATTTTTTTCTAATCCTCTCCCTCCTCCCATTTTCTTCTCTCCAATAGTTAGAACACGCTATGTCATTCTGGGTGTGTCGAGACGCTGTGCTAATTAGAAGATAACTCATATGATGGATATTAATAAGTTAATAACATGATGGGTGTTTATGTTAATAAATTAAGTTACATATATAACTCAATATCCTCAGAGGCTCATGTGGTTATCTATCTATCTATCTATCTATCTATCTATCTATCTATCTATCTATCATATCTATCTATCATCTATCTTTCTATCTGTCTTGAGATAACAGTGTCCAGCTCCATCCATGTTCCTGCAAAGGACATGATCTCTTTCTTTTTGTGGCTGCATAGTATTCCATGGTATATGTGTACTACATTTTCTTTATTCAGTCCACTACTGATGGGAATTTAGGTTGATTTCATGTCTTTCCTAGTGTCAATGGTGCTGCAGTGAACACACACTTGCATGTGTCTTTACGATAAAATGATTGATATTCTTTTGGGTGTATGTCTGGTAATGGGATTGCTGGGTTGAATGGTAGTTCACTTTTTAGTTCTTTGAAGAATCGTCACACTGTTTTCCACAATGATTTCTTATCTCACATACCTTTCAAAATCTTTCTTACATCCTTGTTTCTGCATTGTCACCCACCTACTATGCGAAGTTCTTTCCAAAGCTCAATTAGAGCAATGCTGTCACAACTGATTTCCATTCTTTCAGCCTCTCCCACTGGATTCTAGGTCTCTCCTTTTTCCAGCCTCTCCCACTGGACCCCCACTGGGCTCTATGCACTAGAGCAATCTTACATTCCTCTACGCCTTCACCAGTCTCTCATTGCCTACAAGCCAAAGCCCTTGGCCATCTGTTCACAGCCTTCTAGCCTTCTTCGACAGATCACTCATCCACCACGACCTGCCATGTGTCTTGCACCTGCTCTGGAGTGCATATTGTTCCTCAAGCAAGACCTTCATGCATAATAGTTGCCTTGTGTTTCTGGTATACTCTCTGCCTAGGATAGTTTTCTCTTCCCTCCATCAATGCAAGTGGTGCCCTCATTCCGGCTTCTACTCAAGTTCAACCTCGCTTCTGCATTTTGTCTTTAACTTTCATCCTTGGATTTTGTGTTCTTTCTCTTGGCTGTTACCGTTTCCTGAAGAGTCCTTCACTGCCCCTTCCCAGAATCTCCACTGACAGGGTCATTTTCAGGACTCTTCCTAAATTAATCTGAACTTGAGCTGGGGACCTCTTCAGCTAGCCATGGAGAAAGCCCTTCTTGTACCAGTACTTTTGTGGAGAGGGTAGAATGATGTCCTTGCTCTCATAAGTCTACCTGAGAAGGGGGTGCCTTGGTACTTATCAATGGATGCTAAGTTGAGCTCTGCCTTTTGTGGTCTACTTGTCTTGTTAAGTGAGGAATTGTGTCTGAATTACTAAACTCACGCTCCTCTCTGTTCCCAAGAAGAAAGAAAGAAGTTTCTTTTTTCTTGAAGCTCCAACTCTGGCCTGGAGCTTGGAGTTCTGTTAACTGGACCCTATCTTGATGCCCTGTGTCCCCAAGGACAAGGAAGTTTCTGACACATTATGTATGCATGTTGAATGGAAGGAAGGATGGATAGACAGATGGATGAGTGGATAGATGGATAAATGGATGGATAGTTGGATAAATGGATGGTGGATATGTGCATGAGTGGATAGATAAGTGGATGGATGGATAGATAGGTGGATGGGTTGCTGGCTGGCTGTCTGGAGGGATGGGTGGGTGGGTGGATAGGTGGGTGGACGGTAGGTGGATGAATAAAGGGATGATGGTTGGATGAATGGATGGATGGATAAGTGCATAAGTGAAGGAATGGGTGAATGGCAGGTGGATGGATGGATGGATAAGTGCATCGGTGAAGGAATGGATGAATGGCAGGTGGATGGATGGATGGATAAGTGCATCGGTGAAGGAATGGATGAATGGCAGGTGGATGGATGGATGGCTTATGCACATACCTGAAGTTTTCCTGCCTGGATTTCTGAAGTTTTCCACCCTACCTTTCCCTCGCCAGGCTCCATCTACCTGGACAAACACCTTACCACATCACCTTGGCAGCCTAATGGCATTTATCTGCCTGAACAATTACTTGAGCTTGTGGAGTCTCAGGCTGGCCTTGTGGAGTCACAGCTTCCAGCTGGGCTGTCCTCCCAAATTCACGGAGGCTTGGATTCAAACTCTCACATTGCTAAGAAGACACTGCCGATCCTCACTGATGGCCGAGGACCCAACCGTCCATCATAGAAGCTCAGAAAGGCTTGATAAATTTGCCACCTTTGACTTTCTGTTGCTTATCCATGGGGCCCAGGAGTGACATCTGCTGTGGCCATGAGCACATTTGTATCTTTAGTCCACTCAGACATAGCTGTATCTGATCCAAACAAATGCCATTGTTTTACATGTTCTCATAGAGCCCTTCTTCCTACTGTATCTTCACAGCTTTGTGGGCTTCCCTCTCCTACACACACATCTAACTTCAATCTCACAGATGCACACTGCACATCTAATTCAAAATCAGTGTATTTCAAAACCAACGTATTGGCCAAGAGATGGCCATAACCACAGATGGCTCCACTCCCCCTTATTTTCCCAGAAAGGTGAAGTAACAAAAATTAGCATTTCTATGCCTACACTTGTTCTGGACAACAAGTTCTTCCAGTGGGGGAAAAAAACGATACTTTTTGAAGGGAAGTGAAGACAGAAAGAGACAATCTCCAATTCTGTTTTTGTTAATTTATTCCCAAGAAACCAGAGTGACAGCACAACAAATGAGTGTACAGGCACTGAAGCAGCATTTAAAATGATTTAGGACTCTTGAACCAGACCAATTTGTTATAAGGTCACTTAGGTGGTGGTGGTGTCTCTCAAAGAGTCATCACTCTTAAGTTGTTTCTAGGTCACAGAAGATGCTTCATAGTCCAAAAGAGAACATCAGTCAAACCACTGCCATTCTGGGATTAAAAAAGAAAAGGAGAAAATCCTTCCAGGGCATATTGTTCTCAGATGTCCCAGTGGCAGCACTGCTGACTCGTCTTGTGGGATTCAGAGTCTTATAGCCGATTATCAACATCGTAGTAATGATGATGACAATGTTGATGATGCTGGTGTTGGTGTGATAATGGCAATGGCATGGTAAGATGATGATGGTGATGATGATGGTGATGATAATGATAATGATCATAATGATGATGATGGTGATGGTAATGATGGGGTGGTGATAGTGGAGATGATGATGATGGTAGTGATAATGGAGATGATGATGATGGGAGAGGTTATGAAGATGGTGATGATGGTGAGGATGGTGGTAGTGATGACAGTGGGGG
>NW_022307083.1:440-736 GCF_002776525.5 Piliocolobus tephrosceles | reverse complement strand
CATCATCAACATCACCATTACCATAATCACCATCACATCATCACCATCATCATCACCATCACCATCTCATCATCATCATCACCATCACATTTTCACCCTATCATCATCAACAGCATCACATCATCACTGTCATCATTATCACCATCATCACCGTCATCATCACTATACCATCACCATCATCACCACCATCACCATCACCATCACCATCATCACCATCATCACCATCATCACCATCATCACCATCATCACCATCATCACCCTCACATCATCACCCTCACATCATCACCCTCACATCA
>NW_022307083.1:0-430 GCF_002776525.5 Piliocolobus tephrosceles | reverse complement strand
TCACCCTCACATCATCACCCTCACATCATCACCCTCACATCATCACCGCCATCGTCATCACCATCACCACACCATCACCATACCATCACCATCATTATCACCATCGCTATCATCACCCTCACATCATCACCATCATCACCATCATCACCATCATCACCATCATCACCATCATCACCATCACATCATCACCATCACATCATCACCATCACTATCATCACCATCACATCATCACCATCACTATCATCACCATCACTATCATCACCATCACATCATCACCATCACATCATCACCATCACATCATCACCATCACATCATCACCATCACTATCATCACCATCACATCATCACCATCACTATCATCACCATCACTATCATCACCATCACATCATCACCATCACCATACCATCACCATCGTTATCACCATCACCATA
>NW_022307082.1:0-1540 GCF_002776525.5 Piliocolobus tephrosceles | reverse complement strand
GCCCTCAGATGAATACCAGGCCAACTGGTAGACATTAGGCACATGAGCATACTTGGGCACCAAGTGGATATCAGGCCCCAGGTGAGCAGCAAACTTCAGGTGGACATCATTCTCCAAGTAAACTCTAGCCTCAGCTAAACATCAGGCTCCAGGTGGAAGCCCAGACACTGGGTGCACTTCTGGCCACAGTTGAACATCTGTCCCCAGGTGAATATCAGACCATGGATGGATAGCAAGTCCCCAGGTGGACATCAGGTCAAAAGTGAATATAAGTCTCTAGGAAGACATCTGGCCCCAGGTGATTACTGAACTAGAGGTTTACATCAGACCCCACGTTGTCAGCAAGACCCAGGTAGACAGCAGGTCCCAGGTGAAGACCAGGCCCAGGTGGATACTGAACTAGAGGTTTACATCACACCATAGATTGACATTCAGTCCCCAGGTGGTCATAACACCTTAACTAGACACCAAGTCCTCAGGTTGATACCCAAGTCCCAGGTGGACACCAGGTCAAAGATGAACACAAGACCTAGGGTTGACATTCAAGCCCCAAGTGGACCCCAGGCAATAGGTGAATAATATGACCCAGGGGATCATTAGGACCCAGCTGCATACCAGTCCCCAGGTTTACACGAAGCCCCCAGTGGGTTCCTAAGCTCTAGTTGGACATGAGGCCTCTAGTAGACACCCAGGACTACGGTGGACATCAAGCATCAGATGGACATCTGGCCACAGATGAACATCAAGCCTCACATGGCTACCTAGTCCCCAGGTAGACATCAGGCCCCAGTTTGACATCAGTTTCTGGGTGGATCCCTAAGGCCCAGGTGGATATCCAGTCTCCAGCTGAACATCAGTCCCCAGGTGGACACCCAGGCCCCAGGTGGATAACAGGTACCAGGTGAACACAAGGCCCCAGGCAGACATCAGGCACTGGGTGGACACTCAGACCCTAAGAGGACATCTGTTCCCAGGTTGACATCCCTCTCAAGGTGTACATTAGGCAACAGATGTATACCCAGGTCCAAGGCAGACATAAGTCCCTAGTAAAACTCAAGGACCCAGGAGGACATTCAAGCCCTAGGTGGATGCCCAGATCCCAGGTAACTACAAGGCCCTAGGTGGATATCAGATTCCAGATGAATATTAGGCCCCAAGTGGATACCTAGGCACCAGGTAGACACCAGGCCCTAGGTGCACCCCCCAGCCTTCAGGTGCACACTAGACCCCCCAGTGATCACAAGGCTCCAGGTAAGCACCCAGTCTAAGGTAGACACCATGACCCAGGTGGTCATTAGGCCACAGCTGAACACCAATCTCAAGTGAACACCAGATCCCAGGTGGGTACCTAGTCTCCAGGTGGCTATCGGGCCACAGGTCGACTCCAAGTCCCCAGATTAACATCAAGCTTCAGGTGGACATCATGCCCCAGGTGAACTCCAGGTCTCAGCCCAGCTGAACATCAGGCCCCAGGTGGATGCCTAGGTTCCAGGTGCACATCTGGTCACAGTTGGACATTCAGCCCCAGGTGAACATCAGG
>NW_022307081.1:0-2420 GCF_002776525.5 Piliocolobus tephrosceles | reverse complement strand
TTTGCACAGGGATATTTGGGAGTACATAGAGGCCTATTGTGAAAAAGTAAATATCTTCAGATAAAAAGTACAAAGAAGCATTCTGAAAAACTGCTTTGTGATGTGTACATTCATCCCACAGAATTAAACCTTTCTTTCCATTCAGCAGATTGGAAGCCCTGTTTTTGTCCATTCTGCAAATGGACATTTTGGAGATCATTAGGACAAATCGAAAAGGTGAATATCCCATGATAAAATATAGACGGAAGATATCTGAGACAACGTTTTGTGATGTATGCCTGTAACTTGCAGATTTAAACCATTTTTTCAAGAATGCTGGAACTCTGGCGGAGCAAGATGGCCGAATAGGAACAGCTTCAGTCTCCATCTCCCAGCGCCAGCGACACAGAAGACCGGCGATTTCTGCATTTTCAACTGAGGTACTGGGGTCATCTCACTCGGGAGTGCCGGACAATCCGTGCTGGTCAGCTGCTGCAGCCCGACCAGCGAGAGCTGAAGCAGGTCAAGGCATCGCCTCACCTGGGAAGCGCGAGGGGGAAGGGAGTCCCTTTTCCTAGCCAGGGAAACTGAGACACACAACACCTGGAAAATTGGGTAACTCCCACCCCAATACTGCGCTGGGTCCCACGCCCACGGAGCCTCTCTCCTTGCTAACACAGCAGTCTGCGGCAATCTAACCGCAAGGCAGCAGCGAGGCTGGGGGAGGGGCGCCCGCCATCGCTGAGGCTTAAGTAGGTAACTAAAGCCGCTGGGAAGCTGGAACTGGGTGGAGCTCACAGCAGCTCAAGGAAACCTGCCTGTCTCTGTAGACTGCGCCTCTGGGGACAGGGCTCAGCTAAAGGAGTAGAAGCCTGTGAAACGCGAACGACTCTGTCTGACAGCTTTGAAGAGAGCAGTGGATCTCCCAACACGGAGGTTGAGATCTGAGAAGGGGCAGTCTGCCTGCTCAAGTGGGTCACTGACCCCTGAGTAGCCTAACTGGGAGACATCCCCCACTAGGGGCAGTCTGACACCCCACACCTCACAGGGTGGAGTACACCCCTGAGAGGAAGCTTCCAAAGCAAGAATCAGACAGGTGCACTCGCTGTTCAGCAATATTCTATCTTCTGCAACCTCTGCTGCTGATACCCAGGCAAACAGGGTCTGGAGTGGACCTCAAGCAATCTCCAACAGACCTATAGCTGAGGGTCCTGACAGTCAGAAGGAAACCTATCAAACAGGAAGGACACCTATATCAAAACCCCATCAGTACGTCACCATCGTCAAAGACCAGTGACAGATAAAACCACAAAGATGGGGAAAAAGCAGGGCAGAAAAGCTGGAAATTCAAAAAATAAGAGCGCATCTCCTCCTGCAAAGGAGCACAGCCCATCGCCAGCAACGGATCAAAGCTGGTCAGAGAATGATTTTGATGAGATGAGAGAAGAAGGCTTCAGTCCATCAAACCTCTCAGAGCTAAAGGAGGAATTACGTACCCAGCGCAAAGAAACTAAAAATCTTGAAAAAAGAGTGGAAGAATTGACAGCTAGACTAATTAATGCAGAGAAGGTCATAAACGAAATGACAGAGGTGAAAACCATGACACGAGAAATACGTGACAAATGCACAAGCTTCAGTAACCGACTCGATCAACTGGAAGAAAGAGTATCAGCGATTGAGGATCAAATGAATGAAATGAAGCGAGAAGAGAAACCAAAAGAAAAAAGAAGAAAAAGAAATGAACAAAGCCTGCAAGAAGTATGGGATTATGTCAAAAGACCAAATCTACGTCTGATTGGGGTGCCTGAAAGTGAGGGGGAAAATGGAACCAAATTGGAAAACACTCTACAGGATATCATCCAGGAGAACTTCCCCAACCTAGCGGGCCAGGCCAACATTCAAATTCAGGAAATACAGAGAACGCCACAAAGATACTCCTCCAGAAGAGCAACTCCAAGACACATAATTGGCAGATTCACCAAAGTTGAAATGAAGGAAAAAATCTTAAGGGCAGCCAGAGAGAAAGGTCGGGTTACCCACAAAGGGAAGCCCATCAGACTGACAGCAGATCTCTCGGCAGAAACTCTACAAACCAGAAGAAAGTGGGGGCCAATATTCAACGTTCTTAAAGAAAAGAATTTTAAACCCAGAATTTCATATCCAGCCAAACTAAGTTTCATAAGTGAAGGAGAAATAAAATTCTTTACAGATAAGCAAATGCTTAGAGATTTTGTCACCACCAGGCCTGCCTTACAAGAGACCCTGAAGGAAGCCCTAAACATGGAAAGGAACAACTGGTACCAGCCACTGCAAAAACATGCCAAAATGTAAAGACTATCGAGCCTAGGAAGAAACTGCATCAACTAATGAGCAAAATAACCAGTTAATATCATCATGGCAGGATCAAGATCACACATAACAATATTAACCTTAAATGTAAA
>NW_022307080.1:0-3117 GCF_002776525.5 Piliocolobus tephrosceles | reverse complement strand
ATGATGAGCATTTTTTCATGTGTCTGTTGGCTGTATGAATGTCTTCTTTTGAGAAATGTCTGTTCATATCCTTTGCCCACTTTTTGATGGGGTTGTTTGTTTCTTTCTTGTATATTTGTTTGAGTTCTTTGTAGATTCTGGAAATTAGCCCTTTGTCAGATGAGTAGATTGCAAAAATTTTCTCCCATTATGTAGGTTGCCTGTTCACTCTGATGGTAGTTTCTTTTGCTGTGCAGAAGCTCTTTAGTTTAATTAGATCCCATTGGTCAATTTCGGCTTTTGTTGCCGTTGCTTTTGGTGTTTTAGACATGAAGTCCTTGCCCATGCCTATGTCCTGAATGGTACTACCTAGATTTTCTTCTAGGGTTTTTATGGTATTAGGTCTAACATTTAAGTCTCTAATCCATCTTGAATTAATCTTCGTATAAGGAGTAAGGAAAGGATCCAGTTTCAGCTTTCTACTTATGGCTAGCCAATTTTTCCCAGCACCATTTATTAAATAGGGAATCCTTTCCCCATTTCTTGTTTTTGTCAGGTCTGTCAAAGATCAGATGGTTGTAGATGTGTGGCATTATTTCTGAAGTCTCCGTTCTGTTCCATTGGTCTATATCTCTGTTTTGGTACCAGTACCATGCTGTTTTGGTTACTGTAGCCTTGTAGTATAGTTTGAAGTCAGGTAGCGTGACGCCTCCGGCTTTGTCCTTTTGACTTAGGATTGTCTTGGCAATACGGGCTCTTTTTTGGTTCCATATGAACTTTAAAGCAGTTTTTTCCAATTCGGTGAAGAAACTCATTGGTAGCTTGATGGGGATGGCATTGAATCTATAAATTACCTTGGGCAGTATGGCCATTTTCACAATATTGATTCTGCCTATCCATGAGCATGGTATGTTCTTCCATTTGTTTGTGTCCTCTTTGATTTCACTGAGCAGTGGTTTGTAGTTCTCCTTGAAGAGGTCCTTTACATCCCTTGTAAGTTGGATTCCTAGGTATTTTATTCTCTTTGAAGCAATTGTGAATGGAAGTTCATTCCTGATTTGGCTCTCTGCTTGTCTGTTACTGGTGTATAAGAATGCTTGTGATTTTTGCACATTAATTTTGTATCCTGAGACTTTGCTGAAGTTGCTTATCAGCTTAAGATTTTGGGCTGAGACGATGGGGTTTTCTAAATACACAATCATGTCATCTGCAAACAGGGACAATTTGACTTCTTCTTTTCCTAACTGAATACCCTTGCTTTCTCTCTCTTGCCTGATTGCCCTAGCCAGAACTTCCAACACTGTGTTGAATAGGAGTGGTGAGAGAGGGCATCCCTGTCTTGTGCCAGTTTTCAAAGGGAACTTTTCCAGTTTTTGCCCATTCAGTATGATATTAGCTGTGGGTTTGTCATAAATAGCTCTTATTATTTTGAGGTACGTTCCATCAATACCGAATTTATTGAGCGTTTTTAGCATGAAGGGCTGTTGAATTTTGTCAAAAGCCTTTTCTGCATCTATTGAGATAATCATGTGGTTCTTGTCTTTGGTTCTGTTTATATGCTGGATTACGTTTATTGATTTGCGAATGTTGAACCAGCCTTGCATCCCAGGGATGAAGCCCACTTGATCATGGTGGATAAGCTTTTTGATGTGCTGCTGAATCCGGTTTGCCAGTATTTTATTGAGGATTTTTGCATCGATGTTCATCAGGGAGATTGGTCTAAAATTCTCTTTTTTTGTTGTGTCTCTGCCAGGCATGGTATCAGGATGATGCTGGCCTCATAAAATGAGTTAGGGAGGATTCCCTCTTTTTCTATTGATTGGAATAGTTTCAGAAGGAATGGTACCAGCTCCTCCTTGTACCTCTGGTAGAATTCAGCTGTGAATCCATCTGGTCCTGGGCTTTTTTTGGTGGGCAGGCTATTAATTGTTGCCTCAATTTCAGAGGCTGCTATTGGTCTATTCAG
Organism: Piliocolobus tephrosceles; assembly: GCF_002776525.5. Taxonomy (NCBI): domain Eukaryota; kingdom Metazoa; phylum Chordata; class Mammalia; order Primates; family Cercopithecidae; genus Piliocolobus; species Piliocolobus tephrosceles. The sequence goes on along the minus strand of NW_022307080.1, from coordinate 1,172 downwards.
GGATTCAACTTCTTCCTGGTTTAGTCTTGGGAGAGTGTAAGTGTCCAGGAAATTATCCATTTCTTCTAGATTTTCTAGTTGATTTGCATAGAGGTGTTTATAGTATTCTCTGATGGTAGTTTGTATTTCTGTGGGGTCGGTGGTGATATCCCCTTTTTCATTTTTTATTGCGTCTATTTGATTCCTCTCTCTTTTCTTCTTTATTAGCATTGCTAGCGGTCTGTCAATTTTGTTGATCTTTTCAAAAAACCAACTCCTGGATTCATTGATTTTTTGGAGGGTTTTTTGTGTCTCTATCTCCTTCAGTTCTGCTCTGATCTTAGTTATTTCTTGCCTTCTGCTAGCTTTTGAATGTGTTTGCTCTTGCCTCTCTAGTTCTTTTAATTGTGATGTTAGAGTGTCAATTTTAGATCTTTCCTGCTTTCTCTTGTGGGCACTTAGTGCTATAAATTTCCCTCTACACACTGGTTTAAATGTGTCCCAGAGATTCTGGTATGTTGTATCTTTGTTCTCATTGGTTTCAAAGAACATCTTTATTTCTGCTTTCATTTCGTTATGTACCCAGTAGTCATTCAGGAGCAGGTTGTTCAGTTTCCATGTAGTTGAGCGGTTTTGATTGAGTTTCTTAGTCCTGAGTTCTAGTTTGATTGCACTGTGGTCTGAGAGACAGTTTGTTATAATTTCTGTTCTTTTACATTTGCTGAGGAGTGCTTTACTTCAATTATGTGGTCAATTTTGGAATAAGTGTGATGTGGTGCTGAGAAGAATGTATATTCTGTTGACTTGGGGTGGAGAGTTCTATAGATGTCTATTAGGTCCGCTTGGTGCAGAGATGAATTCAATTCCTGGATATCCTTGTTAACTTTCTGTCTCGTTGATCTGTCTAATGTTGACAGTGGAGTGTTGAAGTCTCCCATTATTATTGTATGGGAGTCTAAGTCTCTTTGTAAGTCTCTAAGGACTTGCTTTATGAATCTGGGTGCTCCTGTATTAGGTGCATATATATTTAGGATAGTTAGCTCTTCCTGTTGGATTGATCCCTTTACCATTATGTAATGGCCTTCTTTGTCTCTTTTGATCTTTGATGGTTTAAAGTCTGTTTTATCAGAGACTAGGATTGCAACCCCTGCTTTTTTTTGTTCTCCATTTGCTTGGTAGATCTTCCTCCATCC
>NW_022307079.1:0-5636 GCF_002776525.5 Piliocolobus tephrosceles | reverse complement strand
TTTGGTTCCATTTTCCCCCTCACTTTCAGGCACCCCAATCAGACGTAGATTTGGTCTTTTGACATAATCCCATACTTCTTGCAGGCTTTGTTCATTTCTTTTTCTTCTTTTTTCTTTTGGTTTCTCTTCTCGCTTCATTTCATTCATTTGATCCTCAATCGCTGATACTCTTTCTTCCAGTTGATCGAGTCGGTTACTGAAGCTTGTGCATTTGTCACGTATTTCTCGTGTCATGGTTTTCACCTCTGTCATTTCGTTTATGACCTTCTCTGCATTAATTTGTCTAGCTGTCAATTCTTCCACTTTTTTTTCAAGATTTTTAGTTTCTTTGCGCTGGGTACGTAATTCCTCCTTTAGCTCTGAGAGGTTTGATGGACTGAAGCCTTCTTCTCTCATCTCATCAAAATCATTCTCTGACCAGCTTTGATCCGTTGCTGGCGATGGGCTGTGCTCCTTTGCAGGAGGAGATGCGCTCTTATTTTTTGAATTTCCAGCTTTTCTGCCCTGCTTTTTCCCCATCTTTGTGGTTTTATCTGTCACTGGTCTTTGATGATGGTGACGTACTGATGGGGTTTTGATGTAGGTGTCCTTCCTGTTTGATAGGTTTCCTTGTAACAGTCAGGACCCTCAGCTATAGGTCTGTTGGAGATTGCTTGAGGTCCACTCCAGACCCTGTTTGCCTGGGTATCAGCAGCAGAGGTTGCAGAAGATAGAATATTGCTGAACAGCGAGTGCACCTGTCTGATTCTTGCTTTGGAAGCTTCCTCTCAGGGGTGTACTCCACCCTGTGAGGTGTGGGGTGTCAGACTGCCCCTAGTGGGGGATGTCTCCCAGTTAGGCTACTCAGGGGTCAGGGACCCACTTGAGCAGGCGGTCTGCCCCTTCTCAGATCTCAACCTCCCTGTTTGGAGATCCACTGCTCTCTTCCAAGCTGTCAGACAGAGTTGTTCGCGTGTGCACAGGCCTCAGCTGCTTTAGCTGAGCCCTGTCCCCAGAGGCGGAGTCTACAGAGACAGGCAGGTTTCCTTGAGCTGCTGTGAGGTCCACTCCGTTCGAGCTTCCCAGCGGCTTTGTTTACCTCCTTAAGCATCAGCGATGGCGGGCGCCCCTCTCCCAGTCTCGTTGCTGCCTTGCAGTTAGATTGCCGCAGACTGCTGTGTTAGCAAGGAGGGAGGCTCCGTGGGCGTCGGACCCTCCCGGCCAGGTGTGGGATATATTCTCCTGGTGTGCCGGTGTGCTTACAGTGCAGTATTGGGGTGGGAGTTACCCAATTTTCCAGGTGTTGTGTGTCTCAGTTCCCCTGGCTAGGAAAAAGGACTCCCTTCTCCTTTGCGCTTCCCAGGTGAGGCGATGCCTCGCCCTGCTTCAGCTCTCTCTGGTCAGGCTGCAGCAGCTGACCAGCACTGATTGTCCGGCACTCCCGAGTGAGATGACTCCAGTACCTCAGTTGAAAATGCAGAAATCACCGGTCTTCTGTGTCGCTCGTGCTGGAAGATGGAGACTGGAGCTGTTCCTATTCGGCCATCTTACTCCGCCCCTGGAAATATCTTTAGATAAAAACTGGAGAGAAGCTTTCTGAGAAATTGCTTTGTGATGTGTGCATTCCACTCAGGGAGTTATACTTCTTTTCTCATAAGGCAGTGTTTAGATACTGTTCCTGTAAAACCGAAAAAGTGATATTTCAGAGCGTATTGAAGACTATGGCGAAATACGGAATATCCTGAAATAAACCCAGAAAGAAGCATTCCAAGAAACTGCTCTCTGATATGTGCATTCATTTCACAGACTTAAAGCTTTCCCTACATTGTTCATTATGGAAACTCTGTCTTTGAGGAATCTGTGAAGGGATATTAAGTGGCGCCCGGAGCCTGTAGTGAGCAAGGAAACATGTACCTATGAAAACTGGAGAGAAGCTTTCTGAGCAACTACTTTTTGATGTGTGTATTCGTCTCATAGAGTTAAACCATTCTTTGGATTGAGTAGTTTGAAATAACTGTTTTTGTGGAATCTGAGGAAGGACCTTTGGGAACACTCCTTAGAATAAGGAGAAAGAAATATTCTCAGGTAACATCCAGAAGAACATTTTCTGTGCAACTACTCTGGGTCATCTTAATTCCTCTCACACAGCTAAGCCTCTCTTTTCATTCTGCAGTTTTCTAACCCTGTTTATATGTAGCATGTGAAAGCATATTTGGGAGTGCTTTGAGGCTTATAGTGAAAAAGGAAATATGTTCTGACCGAAACTGGAGAGAAGCTTTCCAAAGAACTGCTTTGTGACGTATACATTCCACTCACAGTGTTATACCTCTCTTCCCATACAGCATCGGGGAAATCCTTTTGGAGAAAAAGGTATCAAGTGATATTTGGGAGCATGTTGATGCCTATGGTGGAAAGGGAAGTAGCCTCAGACAAAAACTGGAAAAATGCTTTCTATGAAACTGTTCTGTGATATGTGTATTCATTTCACATAGATAAAGCTTTCTTTACATTACACAACTTGGAAACTCTGTCATGAACGGATCCACGAAGGGACATTTGGGAGCATATTCAGGATCATGGTGAAAAAGGAAAGATCTTCAGATAGAAACTGGAAAGAAGCTTTCTGTAAATCTGCTTTTGGCTATGTTTATTCCTCTCACACAGATAAAGCTTTCTTCACATTACACAGTATGGAAATTCAGTCATGGATGGATCCGCGAAGGGATATTCAAGATCACATTCGGGCCAAGGTTAAAAAAGGAAATATGGTCAGATGAAAACTGGGGAAAAGCTTTCTGAGAAACTACTTGGTGATGTTTGCATTCCACTCAGGGATTCCACTCCATTCTTCTCATAAGACCCTTTTTAAACACTGATCCTGTAAAACTGAAAAAGTTATACTTCGGAGCGTGTGGAAGGCTATGGCGATAAGTGAAATATCCTGAAATAAAACCCACAAAGAAGCATTCCAAGAACGTGCTCTCTGACTTGTGCATTCATTTCGGAGACTTACAGCTGACTCGAAATTTCCCAATTTGGAAAGTCTGTCTTTGATGATTCTTCGAAGGGATATTAAGTGGTGGCTGGAGGCCTCTGGCAAGCAAGGAAATGTCTACCATTGAAAACTGGGGAGAAGCTTTCTGAGCAACTGCTTAGTGATGTGTGCATTCATGTCATAAAGTTAAATCATCCTTTGCATTGAGTAGTTTGAAGTCACTCTTTCTGTGGTATATGAGAAAGGACATTTGGGAAGGCTCTTAAGAATATGCTGAAAAACTGAACCTGAGGGCGGAGCAAGATGGCCATTTAGGAACAGCTCCAGTCTCCAACTCCCAGCGCAAGTGACACAGAAGACCAGTGATTTCTGCATTTTCAACGGAGGTACTGGGGTCATCTCACTGGGGAGTGCCGGACAATTGGTGCTGGTCAGCTGCTGCAGCCCGACCAGCGACAGCTGAAGCAGGGTGAGGCATCGCCTCACCTGGGAAGCGCAAGAGGAAGGGAATCCCTTTTGCTAGCCAGGTGAAGTAAGACACACAACACCTGGAAAAGCAGGTAATTCCCACCCCAATACTGCGGTTTAAGCAAACAGGCACACCAGGAGATTGTACCCACCCCTGGCCGGGAGGGTCCGACGCTCATGAAGCCTCCCTCATTGCTAGCACAGCAGTCTGTGATCTAACCACAGGGCAGCAGCGAGGCTGGGGGAGAGGCGCCTGCCATTGCTGATGCTTAAGTAGGTAAACAAAACCACTGGAAAGCTCGAAATGGGTGGAGCTCACAGCAGCCCAAGGAAGCCTGCCTGTCTCTGTAGACTCCACCACTGGGGACAGGGCACAGTTAAAACACAACAGGGGAAGCAGCAGAGGCCTGTGCAGACGCGAACGACTCTGTCTGACCATTTGAAGAGAGCAGTGGATCTCCCAACACAGAGGTTGAGATCTGAGAATGGACAGACAGCCTGCTCAAGTGGGTCCCTGAACACTAAGTAGCCTAACTGGGAGACATCCCCCACTAGGGGCAGTCTGACACCCCACACCTCACAGGGTGGAGTACACCCCTGAGAGAAAGCTTCCAAAGTAAGAATCAGACAAGTACACTTGCTGTTCAGCAATATTCTATCTTCTGCAACCTCTGCTGCTGATACCCAGGCAAACAGGGTCTTCAGTGAACCTCAAGGAATCTCCAACAGACCTACAGCTGAGAGTCCTGACTATTAGAAGGAAAACTACCAAACAGGAAGAACACCTATACGAAAACCCCATCAGTACGTCACCATCATCAAAGACCAGAGACAGATAAAACCCAAAGATGGGGAAAAAGCAGGGCAGAAAAGCTGGAAATTCAAAAAATGAGAGCGCTTCTCCCCCAGCAAAGGAGCACAGCCCATTGCCAGCAACGGATCAAAGCTGGTCAGAGAATGACTTTGACGAGATAAGAGAAGAAGGCTTCAGTCCATCAAACGTCTCAGAGCTAAAGGAGGAATTATGTACCCAGCACAAACAAACTAAAAATATTGAAAAAAGAGTGGAAGAAATGATAGCTGGAATAATTAATGCAGAGAAGGTCATAAACGAAGTGACAGAGATGAAAACCATGACATGAGAAATACGTGACAAATCCACAAGCTTCAGTAACTGACTCAATCAACGAGAAGAAAGAGTATGAGAGATTGAGGATCAAATGAATGAAATGAAGCGAGAAGAGAAACCAAAAGAAAAAAGAAGAAAAAGAAATGAACAAAGCCTGCAAGAAGTATGGGATAATGTAAAAAGACCAAATCTACGTCTGATTGGGGTGCCTGAAAGTGAGGGGGAAAATGGAACCAAGTTGGAAAACACTCTTCAGGATATCATCCAGGAGAACTTCCCCAACCTAGTAGGGCAGGCCAACATTCAAATTCAGGAAATACAGAGAATGCCACAAAGATACTCCTCCAGAAGAGCAACTCCAAGACACATAATTGCCAGATTCACCAAAGTGGAAAGAAGGAAACAATCTGAAGGGCAGCCAGAGAGAAATGTCGGATTACCCACAAAGGGAAGCCCATCAGACTAACAGCAGATCTCTCGGCAGAAGCTCTACAAGCCAGAAGAGAGTGGGGGCCAATATTCGACATTCTTAAAGAAAAGAATTTTAATTCCAGAATTTCATATCCAGCCAAACTAAGTTTCATAAGTGAAGGAGAAATAAAATCCTTTACAGATAAGCAGATGCTTAGAGATTTTGTCACCACCAGGCCTGCCTTACAAGAGACCCTGAAGGAAGCCCTAAACATGGAAAGGAACACCTGATATCAGCCATTGCAAAAACATGCCAAAATGTAAAGACCATCGAGGCTAGGAAGAAACTGCATCAACTAACAAGCAAAACAACCAGTTAATATCATAATGGCAGGATCAAGTTCACACATAACAATATTAACCTTAAATGTAAATGGACTAAATGCTCCAATTAAAAGACACAGACTGGCAAACTGGATAAAGAGTCAAGACCCAACAGTCTGCTGTCTTCAGGAGACCCATCTCACATGCAGAGACATACATAGGCTCAAAATAAAGGGATGGAGGAAGATCTACCAAGCAAATGGAGAACAAAAAAAAGCAGGGATTGCAATCCTAGTCTCTGATAAAACAGACTTTAAACCATCAAAGATC
>NW_022307078.1:0-3346 GCF_002776525.5 Piliocolobus tephrosceles | reverse complement strand
CTGAATACCCTTGATTTCTTTCTCTTGCCTGATTGCCCTAGCCAGAACTTCCAACACTATGTTGAATAGGAGTGGTGAGAGAGGGCATCCCTGTCTTGTGCCAGTTTTCAAAGGGAACTTTTCCAGTTTTTGCCCATTCAGTATGATATTAGCTGTGGGTTTGTCATAAATAGCTCTTATTATTTTGAGGTACGTTCCATCAATACCGAATTTGTTGAGCGTTTTTAGCATGAAGGGCTGTTGAATTTTGTCAAAAGCCTTTTCTGCATCTATTGAGATAATCATGTGGTTCTTGTCTTTGGTTCTGTTTATATGCTGGATTACGTTGATTGATTTGCGAATGTTGAACCAGCCTTGCATCCCAGGGATGAAGCCCACTTGATCATGGTGAATAAGCTTTTGGATGTGCTGCTGAATCCGGTTTGCCAGTATTTTATTGAGGATTTTTGCATCGATGTTCATCAGGGAGATTGGTCTAAAATTCTCTTTTTTTTGTTGTGTCTCTGCCAGGCTTTGGTATCAGGATGATGTTGGCCTCATAAAATGAGTTAGGGAGGATTCCCTCTTTTTCTATTGATTGGAATAGTTTCAGAAGGAATGGTACCAGCTCCTCCTTGTACCTCTGGTAGAATTCAGCTGTGAATCCATCTGGTCCTGGGCTTTTTTCGGTGGGTAGGCTATTAATTGTTACCTCAATTTCAGAGGCTGCTATTGGTCTATTCAGGGATTCAACTTCTTCCTGGTTTAGCCTTGGGGGAGTGTAAGTGTCCAATAATTATCCATTTCTTCTAGATTTTCTAGTTGATTTGCGTAGAGGTGTTTATAGTATTCTCTGATGGTAGTTTGTATTTCTGTGGGGTTGGTGGTGATATCCCCTTTATCATTTTTTATTGCGTCTATTTGATTCCTCTCTCTTTTCTTCTTTATTAGCCTTGCTAGCGGTCTGACAATTTTGTTGATCTTTTCAGAAAACCAACTCCTGGATTCATTGATTTTTTGGAGGGTTTTTTGTGTCTCTATCTCCTTCAGTTCTGCTCTGATCTTAGTTATTTTTTGCCTTCTGCTAGCTTTTGAATGTGTTTGCTCTTGCCTCTCTAGTTCGTTTAATTGTGATGTTAGAGTGTCAATTTTAGATCTTTCCTGCTTTCTCTTGTGGGCATTTAGTGCTATAAATTTCCCTCTACACACAGCTTTAAATGTGTCCCAGAGATTCTGGTATGTTGTATCTTTGTTCTCATTGGTTTCAAAGAGCATCTTTATTTCTGCTTTCATTTCGTTACGTACCCAGTAGTCATTCAGGAGCAGGTTGTTCAGTTTCCAAGTAGTTGTGTGGTTTTGATTGACTTTCTTATTCCTGAGTTGTAGTTGGATTGCACTGTGGTCAGAGAGACAGTTTTTTATAATTTCTGTTCTTGTACATTTGCTGAGGAGTGCTTTACTTCCAATTATGTGGTCAATTTTGGAATAAGTGTGATGTGGTGCTGAGAAGAATGTATATTCTGTTGACTTGGGGTGGAGAGTTCTATAGATGTCTATTAGGTCCGCTTGGTGTAGAGATGAGTTCAATTCCTGGTATCCTTGTTAACTTTCTGTCTCGTTGATCTGTCTAATGTTGACAGTGGAGTGTTGAAGTCTCCCATGATTATTGTATGGGAGTCTAAGTCTCTTTGTAAGTCTCTAAGGACTTGCTTTATGAATCTGGGTGCTCCTGTATTGGGTTCATATATTTAGGATAGTTAGTTCTTCCTGTTGAATTGATTCCTTTACCATTATGTAATCGCCTTCTTTGTCTCTTTTGATCTTTGATGGTTTAAAGTCTGTTTTATCAGAGACTAGGATTGCAACCCCTGCTTTTTTTTGTTCTCCATTTGCTTGGTAGATCTTCCTCCATCCCTTTATTTTGAGCCTATGTATGTCTCTGCATGTGAGATGGGTCTCCTGAAGACAGCAGACTGATGGGTCTTGACTCTTTATCCAGTTTGCCAGTCTGTGTCTTTTAATTGGATCATTTAGTCCATTTACATTTAAGGTTAATATTGTTATGTGTGAACTTGATCCTGCCATTATGATATTAACTGGTTATTTTGCCCATTAGTTGATGCAGTTTCTTCCTAGCCTCGATGGTCTTTACATTTTGGCATGTTTTTGCAATGGCTGGTACCGGTTGTTCCTTTCCATGTTTAGGGCTTCCTTCAGGGTCTCTTGTAAGGCAGGCCTGGTGGTGACAAAATCTCTAAGCATTTGCTTATCTGTAAAGAATTTTATTTCTCCTTCACTTATGCAACTCAGTTTGGCTGGATATGAAATTTTGGGTTTAAAATTCTTTTCTTTAAGAACGTTGAAGATTGGCCCCCACTCTCTTCTGGCTTGTAGAGTTTCTGCCGAGAGATCTGCTGTTAGTCTGATGGGCTTCCCTTTGTGGGTAACCCGACCTTTCTCTCTGGCTGCCCTTAAGATTTTTCCTTTATTTCAACTTTGGTGAATGTAGCAATTATGTGTCTTGGAGTTGCTCTTCTGGAGGAGTATCTTTGTGGCGTTCTCTGTATTTCCTGAATTGGAATGTTGGCCTGCCCTGCTAGGTTGGGGAAGTTCTCCTGGATGATATCCTGTAGAGTGTTTTCCAATTTGGTTCCATTTTCCCCCTCACTTTCAGGCACCCCTATCAGACATAGATTTGGTCTTTTGACATAATCCCATACTTCTTGCAGGCTTTGTTCTTTTTCTTCTTTTTTCTTTTGGTTTCTCTTCTCGCTTCATTTCATTCATTTGATCCTCCATCGCTGATACTCTTTCTTCCAGTTGATTGAGTCGGTTACTGAAGCTTGCACATTAGTCACGTATTTCTCGTGTCATGGTTTTCAACTCTGTCATTTCGTTTATGACCTTCTCTGCATTAATTAGTCTAGCTGTCAATTCTTCCACTCTTTTTTCAAGATTTTTAGTTTCTTTGCGCTGGGTACGTAATTCCTCCTTTAGCTCTGAGAGGTTTGATGGACTGAAGCCTTCTTCTCTCATCTCATCAAAATCATTCTCTGACCAGCTTTGATCCGTTTCTGGCGATGGGCTGTGCTCCTTTGCAGGAGGAGATGCGCTCTTATTTTTTGAATTTCCAGCTTTTCTGCCCTGCTTTTTCCCCATCTTTGTGGTTTTATCTGTCACTGGTCTTTGATGATGGTGACGTCCTGATGGGGTTTTGATATAGGTGTCCTTCCTGTTTGATAGTTTTCTTCTGACAGTCAGGACCCTCAGCTATAGGTCTGTTGGAGATTGCTTGAGGTCCACTCCAGACCCCGTTTGCCTGGGTATCAGCAGCAGAGGTTGCAGAAGATAGAATATTGCTGAACAG
>NW_022307077.1:0-1237 GCF_002776525.5 Piliocolobus tephrosceles | reverse complement strand
TCTCAGAGCTAAAGGAGGAATTACGTACCCAGCGCAAAGAAACTAAAAATCTTGAAAAAAGAGTGGAAGAATTGACAGCTAGACTAATTAATGCAGAGAAGGTCATAAACGAAATGACAGAGATGAAAACCATGACACGAGAAATACGTGACAAATGCACAAGCTTCAGTAACCGACTCGATCAACTGGAAGAAAGAGTATCAGCGATGGAGGATCAAATGAATGAAATGAAGCGAGAAGAGAAACCAAAAGAAAAAAGAAGAAAAAGAAATGAACAAAGCCTGCAAGAAGTATGGGATTATGTCAAAAGACCAAATCTACGTCTGATTGGGGTGCCTGAAAGTGAGGGGGAAAATGGAACCAAATTGGAAAACACTCTACAGGATATCATCCAGGAGAACTTCCCCAACCTAGCAGGGCAGGCCAACATTCAAATTCAGGAAATACAGAGAATGCCACAAAGATACTCCTCCAGAAGAGCAACTCCAAGACACATAATTGCCAGATTCACCAAAGTTGAAATGAAGGAAAAAATCTTAAGGGCAGCCAGAGAGAAAGGTCGGGTTACCCACAAAGGGAAGCCCATCAGACTGACAGCAGATCTCTCGGCAGAAACTCTACAAGCCAGAAGAGAGTGGGGGCCAATATTCAACATTCTTAAAGAAAAGAATTTTAAACCCAGAATTTCATATCCAGCCAAACTAAGTTTCATAAGTGAAGGAGAAATAAAATTCTTTACAGATAAGCAAATGCTTAGAGATTTTGTCACCACCAGGCCTGCCTTACAAGAGACCCTGAAGGAAGCCCTAAACATGGAAAGGAACAACCGGTACCAGCCACTGCAAAAACATGCCAAAATGTAAAGACCATCGAGCCTAGGAAGAAACTGCATCAACTAATGAGCAAAATAACCAGTTAATATCATAATGGCAGGATCAAGATCACACATAACAATATTAACCTTAAATGTAAATGGACTAAATGCTCCAATTAAAAGACACAGACTGGCAAACTGGATAAAGAGTCAAGACCCATCAGTCTGCTGTCTTCAGGAGACCCATCTCACATGCAGAGACATACATAGGCTCAAAATAAAAGGATGGAGGAAGATCTACCAAGCAAATGGAGAACAAAAAAAAGCAGGGGTTGCAATCCTAGTCTCTGATAAAACAGACTTTAAACCATCAAAGATCAAAAGAGACAAAGAAGGCCATTACATAATGGTAAAGGGATCAAT
>NW_022307075.1:0-4021 GCF_002776525.5 Piliocolobus tephrosceles | reverse complement strand
AGCTTCAGTAACCGACTCGATCAACTGGAAGAAAGAGTATCAGCGATGGAGGATCAAATGAATGAAATGAAGCGAGAAGAGAAACCAAAAGAAAAAAGAAGAAAAAGAAATGAACAAAGCCTGCAAGAAGTATGGGATTATGTAAAAAGACCAAATCGATGTCTGATTGGGGTGCCTGAAAGTGAGGGGGAAAATGGATCCAAATTGGAAAACACTCTACAGGATATCATCCAGGAGAACTTCCCCAACCTAGCAGGGCAGGCCAACATTCAAATTCAGGAAATACAGAGAACACCACAAAGATACTCCTCCAGAAGAGCAACTCCAAGACACATAATTGCCAGATTCACCAAAGTTGAAATGAAGGAAAAAATCTTAAGGGCAGCCAGAGAGAAAGGTCGAGTTACCCACAAAGGGAAGCCCATCAGACTGACAGCAGATCTCTCGGCAGAAACTCTACAAGCCAGAAGAGAGTGGGGGCCAATATTCAACGTTCTTAAAGAAAAGAATTTTAAACCCAGAATTTCATATCCAGCCAAACTAAGTTTCATCAGTGAAGGAGAAATAAAATTCTTTACAGATAAGCAAATGCTTAGAGATTTTGTCACCACCAGGCCTGCCTTACAAAAGACCCTGAAGGAAGCCCTAAACATGGAAAGGAACAACCGGTACCAGCCATTGCAAAAACATGCCAAAATGTAAAGACCATCGAGCCTAGGAAGAAACTGCATCAACTAATGAGCAAAATAACCAGTTAATATCATAATGGCAGGATCAAGTTCACACATAACAATATTAACCTTAAATGTAAATGGACTAAATGCTCCAATTAAAAGACACAGACTGGCAAACTGGATAAAGAGTCAAGACCCATCAGTCTGCTGTCTTCAGGAGACCCATCTCACATGCAGAGACATACATAGGCTCAAAATAAAAGGATGGAGGAAGATCTACCAAGCAAATGGAGAACAAAAAAAAAGCAGGGGTTGCAATCCTAGTCTCTGATAAAACAGACTTTAAACCATCAAAGATCAAAAGAGACAAAGAAGGCCATTACATAATGGTAAAGGGATCAATTCAACAGGAAGAGCTAACTATCCTAAATATATATGCACCCAATACAGGAGCACCCAGATTCATAAAGCAAGTCCTTAGAGACTTACAAAGAGACTTAGACTCCCATACAATAATAATGGGAGACTTCAACACTCCACTGTCAACATTAGACAGATCAACGAGACAGAAAGTTAACAAGGATATCCAGGAATTGAACTCATCTCTGCACCAAGCGGACCTAATAGACATCTATAGAACTCTCCACCCCAAGTCAACAGAATATACATTCTTCTCAGCACCACATCACACTTATTCCAAAATTGACCACATAATTGGAAGTAAAGCACTCCTCAGCAAATGTACAAGAACAGAAATTGTAACAAACTGTCTCTCAGACCACAGTGCAATCAAACTAGAACTCAGGACTAAGAAACTCAATCAAAACCGCTCAACTACATGGAAACTGAACAACCTGCTCCTGAATGACTACTGGTTACATAACGAAATGAAAGCAGAAATAAAGATGTTCTTTGAAACCAATGAGAACAAAGATACAACATACCAGAATCTCTGGGACACATTTAAAGCAGTGTGTAGAGGGAAATTTATAGCACTAAGTGCCCACAAGAGAAAGCAGGAAAGATCTAAAATTGACACTCTAACATCACAATTAAACGAACTAGAGAGGCAAGAGCAAACACATTCAAAAGCTAGCAGAAGGCAAGAAATAACTAAGATCAGAGCAGAACTGAAGGAGATAGAGACACAAAAAAACCCTCCAAAAAATCAATGAATCCAGGAGTTGGTTTTTTGAAAAGATCAACAAAATTGACAGACCGTTAGCAAGGCTAATAAAGAAGAAAAGACAGAGGAATCAAATAGACGCAATTAAAAATGATAAAGGGGATATCACCACCGACCCCACAGAAATACAAACTACCATCAGAGAATACTATAAACACCTCTACGCAAATCAACTAGAAAATCTAGAAGAAATGGATAATTTCCTGGACACGTACACTCTTCCAAGACTAAACCAGGAAGAAGTTGAATCCCTGAATAGACCAATAGCAGCCTCTGAAATTGAGGCAACAATTAATAGCCTACCCACCAAAAAAAGCCCAGGACCAGATGGATTCACAGCTGAATTCTACCAGAGGTACAAGGAGGAGCTGGTACCATTCCTTCTGAAACTATTCCAATCAATAGAAAAAGAGGGAATCCTCCCTAACTCATTTTATGAGGCCAACATCATCCTGATACCAAAGCCTGGCAGAGACACAACAAAAAAAGAGAATTTTAGACCAATCTCCCTGATGAACATCGATGCAAAATCCTCAATAAAATACTGGCAAACCGGATTCAGCAGCACATCAAAAAGCTTATCCACCATGATCAAGTGGGCTTCATCCCTGGGATGCAAGGCTGGTTCAACATTCGCAAATCAATCAACGTAATCCAGCATATCAACAGAACCAAAGACAAGAACCACATGATTATCTCAATAGATGCAGAAAAGGCTTTTGACAAAATTCAACAGCCCTTCATGCTAAAAACGCTCAACAAATTCGGTATTGATGGAACGTACCTCAAAATAATAAGAGCTATTTATGACAAACCCACAGCTAATATCATACTGAATGGGCAAAAACTGGAAAAGTTCCCTTTGAAAACTGGCACAAGACAGGGATGCCCTCTCTCACCACTCCTATTCAACATAGTGTTGGAAGTTCTGGCTAGGGCAATCAGGCAAGAGAAAGAAATAAAGGGTATTCAGTTAGGAAAAGAGGAAGTCAAATTGTCCCTGTTTGCAGATGACATGATTGTGTATTTAGAAAACCCCATCGTCTCAGCCCAAAATCTTCTTAAGCTGATAAGCAACTTCAGCAAAGTCTCAGGATACAAAATTAATGTGCAAAAATCACAAGCATTCTTATACACCAGTAACAGACAAGCAGAGAGCCAAATCAGGAATGAACTTCCATTCACAATTGCTTCAAAGAGAATAAAATACCTAGGAATCCAACTTACAAGGGATGTAAAGGACCTCTTCAAGGAGAACTACAAACCACTGCTCAGTGAAATCAAAGAGGACACAAACAAATGGAAGAACATACCATGCTCATGGATAGGCAGAATCAATATTGTGAAAATGGCTATACTGCCCAAGGTTATTTATAGATTCAATGCCATCCCCATCAAGCTACCAATGAGTTTCTTCACCGAATTGGAAAAAACTGCTTTAAAGTTCATATGGAACCAAAAAAGAGCCCGTATTGCCAAGACAATCCTAAGTCAAAAGGACAAAGCCGGAGGCGTCACGCTACCTGACTTCAAACTATACTACAAGGCTACAGTAACCAAAACAGCATGGTACTGGTACCAAAACAGAGATATAGACCAATGGAACAGAACAGAGTCCTCAGAAATAATACCACACATCTATAGCCATCTGATCTTTGACAAACCTGAGAGAAACAAGAAATGGGGAAAGGATTCCCTATTTAATAAATGGTGCTGGGAAAATTGGCTAGCCATAAGTAGAAAGCTGAAACTGGATCCTTTCCTTACTCCTTATACGAAGATTAATTCAAGATGGATTAGAGACTTAAATGTTAGACCTAATACCATAAAAACCCTAGAAGAAAATCTAGGTAGTACCATTCAGGACATAGGCATGGGCAAGGACTTCATGTCTAAAACACCAAAAGCAATGGCAGCAAAAGCCAAAATTGACAAATGGGATCTCATTAAACTAAAGAGCTTCTGCACAGCAAAAGAAACTACCATCAGAGTGAACAGGCAACCTACAGAATGGGAGAAAATTTTTGCAATCTACTCATCTGACAAAGGGCTCATTTCCAGAATCTACAAAGAACTCAAGCAAATATACAAGAAAAAAACAAACAACCCCATCCAAAAGTGGGGAAAGGATATGAACAGACATTTCTCAAAAGAAGACATT
>NW_022307073.1:0-2538 GCF_002776525.5 Piliocolobus tephrosceles | reverse complement strand
CATCATGCTCATTGCACACAAAAGGATGCTTAGCTATTTTATTCAAAATACAACTTCATTTGTCACTCTGAGCAGCAATGTGCAGAGAGGAAAAGAAAAACCAGGCCTCAAGGAATCCATCCAAAATGAGTTAGATTATAAGGGACAGAAATCCCCAAATGAAATGTTATAGTTGACTTAGAATAGTCTAAAACCCATTAATTTTCTTGCGTGTTTGATCCAAAGCATTCTTTCTAGAGACTGAACCTAGAAAGGATTACTAAACACTAGAAGTCTTGTTCCAGTCTGGATCCCACACTGTTGAACCCCTGTAGGTAGTACACCACATTATACATAGCTCTGGCATGACCTGTGTACATTTAATTTTCTAATACTTGTTCATCTCTGGCATACTTTATATATATAGATATATATTACATATATGACATACATACACACAAGTACACACACACACAAAGTATATAAGGGTAGGATAGTATAATTGTGCAATAACGTTTTTGTGAAAGTGGTGCAAAGTGGATTGCTTTGGCATCCTGCTGGAATATGCCTCCATTGGCAGAAGTAAGGCTTTCAAAACTAGTCGTTCTCATTTTTCTCTAGCAACTGGGAATATTAATAATTGAAGATGTGTTGGTGTAAAAATAATCATAATAATCACAATAAAGTGGTGTTAATAATTATATCACAAGATATAATAGATATTATAGATATTATAAGATGCCAAAAAAAGTCATAAAATCTTTGAGATGATTGACACGTTAAATGCAGCCCCTTGTGCCTCCCTGGGGCGCCTCTTAGCTGGGTTCTTAGCGGTGCTCGCCCTGCTCCGCCTGCTCATCCCAGGTTCCTGCGACCTCGGAGTCGTGCCATGGGAGTGAGGTCCTTTGCCGTGGCCCCAGACAAGGACAATGAGGAGGGGGTGCACGTGGAGTCTCCGCGGAAAGGCTGGACTCTGGGCAGGAGACTTCGCGGATGGGCGCAGCCTCATCTGCAAGTCTTGATCACTGCCCGGTGCCTGCTGCACTCTGTGAGCTGCACTCTGTGAGCTCCGCCGCGGTGCAGCCAGGCCCGCGCTGCAGGCTCTCGGCCCTGCCTGCGGACCCTCTGTCCTTTGTCTTGACTGTGGGACCCGGGCTTCAGCTGGCCCACGGTTCCTGAAATTAGCTGACGATGGGCTGACGTCTTGGACTGGGTCGTGGGCCTTGTGCTCTGGCCGCCGCGTCACCAGCGCCGGGCCTCCCCGCGGTGCTGCTGGCGATGCAGGATGCACGGGATCAGGCTCTGCTTGGTCGCCTGTCGCGGAGAACCCCATCACCTTCCATCACGGCCACCACGCTGCCCGCTAGTCAGCCGTGGTCTGCAGCCTTCCTGGGACCCCTCCGGCCCCAAGGAGGCATCACTCACATCCACTTGCGACACCGGGGCCCAGCTGTTGGTGAGCGAGCGCTGGCGCTGCCTTTCTTACCCAGGCAAGTGGTGCTTCCCCAACCCAGGGGCCCGTGCCACCTGCACCTCCACCGGGGCTGCGCTGTGCAAGAGTCTCCAGCCAAGCAGCCCTGGCACGTGACGGGGACTTTCCTCTCCCCCAGAAGATCACCCTCAGCAGGGATACACGGCTATGGAGGATGCAGCGGACACCTTCCAAAGTTTGTGGAGACTCTTCCACCACGCCAAAAGTTTCATCATCAGCTGCGATGATGACTGGGGCTCAGAGACACCACTGGGATGTGGACCAGCAGTGCCTATGCTGAGCACCAGCAGTGCTGACCAAGTGTAGCAACCACTTTGTGTTCCTCCTCCTCACGTTCCACATCCAAAGTTCTCTCACCATTTCTAAGCAGGGGAAATCAAAAGAAACTGAAATCAGAAAGAAAGAGAGAGAAAGAAAGACATGAACAAAAAAAAAAAAAAAAGAAAACCTGTTGGAAAACATAAAATGCCCCAAAGACAATAACATATTCTAGTCTCTTCAAACCTTCTGCGCTTCTTCAGTGATGAATGATTCATTTTTTTTTTTTTTTTACCACTGGCAATTCGTAAATATTAACTTCTCTGGTATTAATGAATAGAAATTGAATCACAGGTGGCAGTGTAATTTGTGTTATATGAAGTTTTCATATTTTAAAAAATTGCTTAATTATTCTCCATGGATTAAAAATTCATGGGAAATTTTCAAAATTGCTGTGTTAATGTCTCCTGAGATAATTAGATGTGAAGAATCAGGAGTCGTGTCTTCAGGAACTCCTTGAGCCGATTTCTACCGGGGGAGGGGGAGCTTCAGGGCTCTCTCAACCCCGAATCAGACCTCGAGGCATCTCACAACCCCGAATCAGATCTGATTCTGGAGTCCCTTGGTGAGAATGGATGGGCTGAGCACATCTATTGAGGCAGCCAGGGCCGCGCTGCAACCCAGAATGATCGCATGGGCCCCAAGGAGTGGTGTCAGCTGAAAGTTCACTGACCTGTGAGCCCTCTGCCTCCCTCCTTTGAAGGAGCAGTGGGCTGCCCTGATTAGAAAGGGCCTGGGGCTCCTGCAAG
>NW_022307072.1:0-1064 GCF_002776525.5 Piliocolobus tephrosceles | reverse complement strand
GTGTTGAAGTCTCCCATTATTATTGTATGGGAGTCTAAGTCTCTTTGTAAGTCTCTAAGGACTTGCTTTATGAATCTGGGTGCTCCTGTATTGGGTGCATATATATTTAGGATAGTTAGCTCTTCCTGTTGAATTGATCCCTTTACCATTATGTAATGGCCTTCTTTGTCTCTTTTGATCTTTGATGGTTTAAAGTCTGTTTTATCAGAGACTAGGATTGCAACCCCTGCTTTTTTTTGTTGTCCATTTGCTTGGTAGATCTTCCTCCATCCCTTTATTTTGAGCCTATGTATATCTCTGCATGTGAGATGGGTCTCCTGAATACAGCAGACTGATGGGTCTTGACTCTTTATCCATTTTGCCAGTCTGTGTCTTTTAATTGGAGCATTTAGTCCATTTACATTTAAGGTTAATATTGTTATGTGTGAACTTGATCCTGCCATTATGATATTAACTGGTTATTTTGCTCATTAGTTGATGCAGTTTCTTCCTAGTCTCGATGGTCTTTACATTTTGGCATGTTTTTGCAATGGCTGGTACCGGTTGTTCCTTTCCATGTTTAGGGCTTCCTTCAGGGTCTCTTGTAAGGCAGGCCTGGTGGTGACAAAATCTCTAAGCATTTGCTTATCTGTAAAGAATTTTATTTCTCCTTCACTGATGAAACTTAGTTTGGCTGGATATGAAATTCTGGGTTTAAAATTCTTTTCTTTAAGAACGTTGAATATTGGCCCCCACTCTCTTCTGGCTTGTAGAGTTTCTGCCGAGAGATCTGCTGTCAGTCTGATGGGCTTCCCTTTGTGGGTAACCCGACCTTTCTCTCTGGCTGCCCTTAAGATTTTTTCCTTCATTTCAACTTTGGTGAATCTGGCAATTATGTGTCTTGGAGTTGCTCTTCTGGAGGAGTATCTTTGTGGCGTTCTCTGTATTTCCTGAATTTGAATGTTGGCCTGCCCTGCTAGGTTGGGGAAGTTCTCCTGGATGATATCCTGTAGAGTGTTTTCCAATTTGGTTCCATTTTCCCCCTCACTTTCAGGCACCCCAATCAGACGTAGATTTGGTCTTTT
>NW_022307071.1:0-6823 GCF_002776525.5 Piliocolobus tephrosceles | reverse complement strand
GGGAGGCCGAGACGGGCGGATCACGAGGTCAGGAGATCGAGACCATCCTGGCTAACACTGTGAAACCCCGTCTCTACTAAAAATACAAAAAACTAGCCAGGCGAGGTGGCGGCGCCTGTAGTCCCAGCTACTCGGGAGGCTGAGGCAGGAGAATGGCAAAAAACCGGGAGGGGGAGCTGGCAGTGAGCGGAGACACAACCATTGCCCCCAGGCGGGGGGAAAAGAGCGAGCCCCCATCTAAAAAAAAAAAGAAAAAAAAAACAACAACAAAAAAAACAAACAAAAAAAACATGTCTCCAAGTGAAGCATCTCCTACGTTTGGAAAGGTGGTTTGAAAGCCTATGCCAGTCACTGGCTCACCAGGTCCGAGGGCAGATAAGGAATGCCTTCAGGCTGCTTGCCCGGTCACCCAGCCCTCTCGCCAGTGACCCCTGCTTCTCAGAGCACAGGGGGGAACTGGCCGCACCTCCTGAATTCTCCACCAGCCCAGCTCATTCTGGGCTTTTCCAAAGACCCTGAGAGGGGCCCAGAAAGGTACTGTGGTCCCTGAACTCTTGGTCACACTCAGAATATGATGATGACCCAGGCCTCCCCGGGTGGCCACGTGGCCTGCACTGGACGACACCAAGAGGGCAGAACCCAGAACCACTGAGCACGGACACTGGTGTGGTCGGCCCTTGTCCTAACGAACCGCTTTGCTGCTCCCTGGCCATGCCAAGGGCCAGCTGTGGCCCAAGACAACGTGGTATCTGCAGGCCTCTCTTCCTGTAGAGGCGATGAAGCCTCTGAAGCATGGAGTCGGAGTCTGGCTTGAGCGTCAGCTCCGTCCAGAACAAAGGGCTGCGTGGACCTCGCTCAACAGGGACTGGTGCCCGTGGGTGAGATGCCGCAGGGCCGTGTCCAGGCCCACACTCAGGGACAAGCCCTGTTAGGACCCACCTCGAGTTTCCTAGATTTCAGGTTCAGCCTCAAGGGCCCTCGTCCTGAGTTCTCCCCAGCGTGCCTCAGGGCAACCCAGGCTGGAGATTCATCGCTGGGCACGGTCTGGATGAGCTGGCTGACCCTTCCCTTGGCTGGCCCCGGCCTCGGCTAGAGGAAAACTCCGGAATCTGGGGAAGTTCACGAGTTGAACGAGCAACACAGACCCTGATTCGGGAGCTGCTCGGCTCCACGTTCACTGCCTTGCGCACAGCCCAGGGCCGCCCCCGACCGTGGCAGTGATGACCACAGGAGCTGCCACCGTCCACGCCATACCACGGAGCTGCTCTCCAGGAGACCCCTAGGTCACCCTCTCAGAACCAGGCCAACGGCATCTGCGCCGCTCACAACCACCTCTGAGTGCCCGAGGACATGCGTGGTGCTGAGGGTTTTTACACACTGCTGTGTTAGATCCTCACAAAGTCCACACAACTGCGTTCCTGGCGTCCGCGTTACCATCTGGGGAAACTTTGGCCCAGAGAAAGGAGGCACCTCACCCGTGCTTCCAGTGGGATGCCCACACTCACACTCCCAGCTGCCTGGCGGCTGGGTCTCTCTCGATGGCAGCTATTCCAGATGCCAAACCAACCTCCAATGCTGCTGTGACACTCAGGGACCCGGCACACTGCATAAAACCACCTGCCCGGCTGGAGGGATGAAGTCACAAGGAGGCCACTGCCACCCACCCAGAGGCCAGACGCAGGGAGGACCAGCCCCGTGCCAGTCTTGGGGCAGCCGGGGTCCCCATCTGCTTGACTGCCTTCCTAGGCAGCTGCCTGCTCCCTGGGACTATGCCTGCTCCTGCAGGAGACCCTGCCTGGCTGCCCTGACCCTGGACAGGCCCGGCCTCCACATTCATTTACTCAGCAGAGTGAGGGCCCAGCCCTGCCCTGGTCCCGGACACAGCAGAGACAAACCGGGCAGGGCAGGGCAGAGGAGAGGACGGGAAAGGGAGGAGAGGAGAGGGGAAAGGAAAGAAGAGGAGGGGAGGGAAGCAGTGGCGAGGGGAGGCTGGACAAGCACACAGACGTGAGTCCACGCCAGGCTGCAGAGACAGGGGCAGGGCACGACTTTGGGCACAGCCGGCCGGCACCACCCATGCAGGACGCATGCATCTGATGCGAAGCGTGAATCCTCCCCCTCTTCTCGGAACAACCGACAGTTACTTGAAAAGGCATCTACGGGAGGAGGGTCCGGCTCCCATCTACCTCTTCAGGGGGTCCCTCACTCCCCGGCCCCTCAGTGGGCACCAGCGACTCAACCACTGGGCACCAGTCGTGGCCTCCTCCACCAGTGCTCAGCTCTCACGTGTGCCGTGCCCACCTCAAAGGCAGAGGACAGCATGGGGCTCTGCCCACCACTGCCCAGCCACCTCCAAAACCACGGTGAGCTCAGGATGCACACAAGGGCCCCTGGCAGGAGGGCAGGCCCTCCCCTACAGAGGGAACCTCAGGGAAACCAACCAGGCCACTGCAGACCCAGAAGGGTCTGGAAAGGAGACAACCAACCTCCACCCCGGGTGCCAGGAGCACAGGTGCCCCCAGGAGACGGCACAGCCAGGGTCAGGCAGAGGTGACCTGGACTTCCAGGGGACCAGCAAACCCGTCTGCCCAAACCACCACCTTGCCACGGGGCCAGGGGTGTGGTGGAGGAGTGCATGGGGGGCTGGGGTGACAGCTGGTGTCTGCGTCACCCTCAAGCGTCACTCGGGCGCCAGTGTCCATGCCGTGCCGGTGGGGGCAGGGGGAGAACTGGCATGGAGCAGGGAATCCAGGGCAGGGCTTTTTATAGGCAGGAGAGACTGGCCAAAACCAGGCTCTAAGAGAACTGACTCTGAGGCTCCAGAAACGAATCCGAGGCCAAAAGAGCCCAGAAAGAAGCCGCACGGCAAGGGCCACGGCGGACACCTCAGAACAGGCAGCGCCCAAGGTTCAACGAGCCGAGGCCACTGCCTCTGCCTCTGTCCTGCCAGCGAGCACCACGTGGCACCCCAGCTACCACCACGGGGGGAGACGAGGTGAGGCCGGGAGGCCGAGGGTACCCTCGGGTCACCGGGCTTGGCACAGCAGGACGGGAACCACGTCCCTTCCAGCTCCCGTCCAGGACAGGGGGAGGTCGGGGGTTGCTCCCGGGACTGGGGAGGGATGGGACAGAGGGCTCTGAGGTTGTGCATCAGAGAGAAGGTCCCGGAGACAAGCAGGTTCCCAAGGGAACCTTGGCTGCGCTAGGACAGGACAAACGGGAGGATCACCCAAAGGGGGGTGGCAGGTGCTGTGGACATGCTGTAGGGAGCAAACACACATCTCAAGCGGCACTTCCTCCACCCCGGCCCCAGAGCTGCCGATCCGGCTCCAGGCTCCCTCTGCTCTGGCCCCACACTCAGCCCTTAGTGCCCGGCCGAGGGCTGCAGTGCTGACGGCCGTGGACCTCCACGTCGATGCAGGCATTCTCTGGGCTTGTCCCCCGCTGCCTGCCAAGGCAGGCTGTGCCTGATGCAGCTCTAAGCACAGGCAGACAGGCCGCGGGGGGAGGCACCACACGCTGCAGGTCCTCTGTGAGGCCCTGGGGTTCCTCAGCCCTCTTCCAAGGGCCTCCCTCTTCTCAGCCCACCACGTTTGGGGGCAGAGGCGGGGCTGAAGTCCCAGCTTAGAGAGTACAGGTCCCTGGGGCCCTGCACCAACAGCCACCCAGACACCCTCACCTTTGAGGACACCGGCCACTGCAGCAAGCAGTGACTGTCACCAGGGCCCTTTCCAGGGAGACTGGCCGAGCAGCCCCCAGCCCCACATCAAAGAGACCCCACCCCGCCTTTTGCCTTTCAGAGAAGTAGACGCTGGGGGCTGGGCCAGGCCAGATGGGCCAGAGCCAAGTCACGGCATCCCAGAGTCTCCGCACGAAGGAGGGTCAGGCAGAAACAGGTAAGCGCCCCACTCCACACCCAGGTGGTCTGAGTTGCCCCGGGGCGGCCAGAGGACACCAGCCTCCCCGCAAGAGCAAGGCTGGGGCCAGGAGGTGAGGGGGGGCGAACGGGATGCAGGAAGACCAGGAAGCAGCAAGGCCAGCAGGCCCACGCTTCAAACCTGACCACACCACGCACCTGGCGTCCACCAGGAGGAGCGGCCCTGCTGGCGTGACCCTCGCCACCTGCCTCCTCTCCCGCCAGGGATCTCGTGGCTCAGGCTGTGGCTCTGTCCTCACAGGAACAAACTTTTCTCTTGAGTTCCTGCTGAAAATCACCCATCACGTGGCATCTCTGTGCTACTGGGCACCTTGGCCTCATGTGGGTGTAACTAGGGGGTGGGGTGGCACCCGGTCCCCACACCTGGAAGCTGACATCGTGGAGGCAACTGAGATGTGGGCCAAGGCCTGGAGCCCCCTATGCTGAACACAAGAAATGTGTCCGCTAGGACTGGAATTCAGAGTCACCCCCTAGCAGGGCCCACTGTGTGGTGATCTGAGGCCTTCAGTGTCCTCCGGCCCCGCAGGGGACCACCCGGCCCCTCCTCCCGAGCCCTGTCCCAAGGGCCCTCCCTGCTCGCAGGGAAGACCAGGGCCTCCAGCTGCCTCAGATATACCATCCTCTAATGCTTAAAAATAATTAAATTTAAAAGCTCCCTTTGTACAAAAACAGGCCGACTAAAATCCATGAATAAATTATGTGTGTTTTGTTCACTTCCAAGAACAAGTCTTCAAGCTCAATGAATTTACGTCTTAAACCCACAAAGCTTCAAGTCCACCTGGCCCCACTGCTCCTTTAAAAATCTAAAAGCTAAGGAAATGAGGGTGGTTTTCCTCTGCCGGGGCCCGTCCTTGCCAGGGCCCAGAGGTTGCTCTGAAAAAGGGGGAGGGTGCGGCCGAGCCCCGGACATTTCAGAGCAGGGCAGAGCTGCACGCCTTCTCCCAGCTGGGGTGTCCCCGCCCTCTCTGGGCACCAGGGCACCCTGAGGCAGGACCGCCGGGCTCCGTCCTGCTGAGCCGGGGCTTCTCTCGGGTGAGGTTTCCTACAAAGCAGCAGGGACTGCCCTTGTCTTCACACGGAGGGGGCAGGGTACCCGGACTCCTCCTCTCATCGAGGAGTCGCCTCACGTAGTAAAACGGGGGAGGGCGGCAGGGGTGAGAGGAGGGAGCCCTGGGAAGGGGCTGGACGGACGGGGCAGGGGCCGAGCGGGGAGCTGGCAAGGCCTGAGTATCTAGGGGAGGAGCAACACCCGCCAGTCCCTGCTGCCTCACGCTGCAGCCGCACGGGGGGCAGCAAGGACAGATTCGTCCACCGGCTCCTGGGGACATGACATGGCCATTCCTGTAAGTACCAAGCACTGTCTGGCACAAGGCTTTCCGCTCGACATGAGTCTTCTCCTTAACGAATTTTGATAAAGATTTCACAAGGATTTGGCCGGGCGCGGTGGCTCAAGCCTGTCATCCCAGCACTTTGGGAGGCCGAGACGGGCGGATCACGAGGTCAGGAGATCGAGACCATCCTGGCTAACACGGTGAAACCCCATCTCTACTAAAAACTACAAAAAACTAGCCGGGCGAGGTGGCGGCGCCTGTAGTCCCAGCTACTCGGGAGGCTGAGGCAGGAGAATGGCCTAAACCTGGGAGGTGGAGCTTGCAGTGAGCTGAGATCCAGCCACTGCACTCCAGCCTGGGCGACAGAGTGAGACTCTGTCTCAAAAAAAAAAAAAAGATTTCACGAGGATTTGGAAGATATCAAAGAAAGTAAAAGAAAAAAACAGTGCCCACAACTCCACTGCCCCAGTGCTGGCCATGCGGCCCCGACACAGAATGTGCATCTATCCTCCAGCCTGGGGTCACCGACGGCCCCGCTCCTCCGGCCTGGGGTCACCGACAGCCCCGCTCCTCCCGCCTGGGGTCAGGGCCCTCCGAGGGCCCCTGCTCCTCCCGCCCAGGGTCAGGGTCCTCCAACGGTCCCTGCTCCTCCCACCTGGTAATCGGCAGGACCCCATGGAAGACGTGGGATCAATTCACACGGTGCGTGCCGGTCAACCACCCCACAGGACAATGCAACCACAGAAACAAGGAACTCAATTACAAAATGGGCAAAGGACCTGGGCAGACGTTTGTCCAAAGCCAACGTACAAGTGGCCACAGGCACGAGAGGCTCAACATCACCCACCACTGGGAGACACAAACTAGACCCACACTGGGCACCGCCTTGCCCCAAGAGGACGGCCAGGAAAGAAAGTAAGCAGAGTCAGCGAGGACGCAGACGTCGTACCTCCTGCCTGCTGCGGGTGGGAGCACAGGGGGTCTGTCGTGCAAGACAAGAAAACTCCGGAGACTGGCTGCACGGCGTGAATGTACGTTACTGAACTACACACTTAGAAACGGTTACAATGGTGAATATTATGTTACGGGTATTTTAACACAATTAAAAAACAAACAGGCCGAGCACGGTGGCTCACTTCTACGACCCCAGCACTTTGGGAGGCCAAGGCGGGCAGATCACCTGAGGTCAGGAGTTCGAGACCAGCCTGGCCAACCTGGTAAAACTCCAACCCGTCTCTACTAAAAATACAAAAATTAGCCGGGCATGGTGGCAAGTGCCTGTAGTCCCAGCTACTTGGGAGGCTGAGGCAGGAGAATCTCTTGAACCCGGGAGGTGGAGGTTGTAGTGAACCAAGATTGCACCACTGCACTCCAGCCTGGGCAACAAGAGCGAGAGTACAGCTCAAAAACAAACAAACAAGAACTACAGTGGGCCACAGTTCTCTGAGCTCTTTATTAAAGCACATCTATATGATGGTACATTTGGCAGTTTTAAAAAATGATATTTAGGCTGGGCGCGGTGGCTCAAGCCTGTAATCCCAGCACTTTGGGAGGC
>NW_022307070.1:0-1009 GCF_002776525.5 Piliocolobus tephrosceles | reverse complement strand
TCCAAACTGAAACTGCGGAGATTACAGGTGTGAGCTACCACACTCGGGCAAGAAAAAGACTGTCAATGGATATCTAAATAAATTTTAGTAAAGAGTGGTGGAGTGTGGAAGAAGCAAGTGAAATCTTACTTGTAGGAAGGACTCTGCCCTCATGAAGTGTCCAGGAAGTTGGTAAATTCTTTTCCATGTTCATAATTATTCACCTGGTACCAAATACATTCTACAGCAGGAACACTAAATGTAAGCATCTAGCTGTACCACAATAAAAACGTGCACAAAATTATCACCAAAGTAACAAGTAAGTGACAAAGTAAAAAAGCCATTAGTCTCGTACATCCTAACTAACTCATAATGTAGATGAGAACAGATAGATGGAGGTGACAGTGAGATGTTCCTCAACAACTTGGTAATATAGGGAAAAGCTTACAGTGAAAAAACAAATGGAGAGAATTCACATATGATGAATAAGATAAACTTTATATACATAGTCATCCAAGCAAGTATAAACATCTGAATTGAAAGTTTTAGAACACTCTAGACTTCAATTAGGGTAGGCTGGGTATGATGTAAGAAACATTGAAATTTAGTAAGTGGAAATCTAATAAACAGTATCTTATTCCATTTAAAAGATTCAGAGTAGAAGAAGAATTGGCCTGGAACCAACCAAAAGCAACTTTAACCACCAGAAGAATCAGGAGTTGCTTATCCAGTAAAGAAACACTCAATTTGGTCAAAAGAAATGCTATCTTCCCACCGCCCCGCACCACTGGAGGAATGAAATGCCCAGGCTTTAGTATGGCCTGGATCAAAGACTTCTCACTGCCGTTTCCTTTAATTCTATAATTAAGAAACCTTCTACTGACAAATCTTGTTCCCATACACGCAGATAGCAGAGGCGGGATATTCTAGTTGGCAGATATGAGCATTTTGCTTACCAGAAATAATTCATTTTATAATAAACTGATATTCTGGCTTATACATTAGTCTCCTGAGTTTCATTACCATTAAC
>NW_022307069.1:0-5240 GCF_002776525.5 Piliocolobus tephrosceles | reverse complement strand
TTTTTTTTTTTTTTTTTTTTGAGACAGAGTCTTGCTCTGTCACCCAGACTGTGGTGCAATGATGTAATCTTGACTCACTGCAGCCTCTGCCTTCCGGGTTCAAGCGATTCTCCTGCTTCAGCCTCCTGAGTAGCTGGGATTATAGGGACGCGCCACCACGCCTGGCTAATTTTTGCATTTAGTAGAGACGGGGTTTCACCATGTTGGTCAGGCTGGCCTCGAATTCCTGACCTCAGGTGATCTGCCCTCCTCGGCCTCCAAAAGTGCTGGGATTACAGGTGTGAGCCAACATGCCTGGCCTGTAATTACTTGTCACCAACCTTAACAGACTGGGATGACATTTTCAGAGATACTGAAGGATAACAAAGAGCCATGGGGAGAATGGCATCCTGGGTAAAGGGAACAGTCAGTGCAAAGGCCCTGAGGCAGGATGTGCCTGGCAAGCCTGGGGAACAGTGAAGTGGCTGATGTGGGCCCAAGGCTCAGCTGGTACTTGTTCCGCCCTCGTACTCTCTTGAGCCGCTCTGAGACCTCACAAGTTAGCCTCAGTGGCCATCGAATCCCTGCAACCCAGCCAGGCATGGTGGCTTATGCCTGTAATCCTAGCACTTTAGGAGGCCGAGGTAGGCGGATCACAGGGTCAGGAGTTTGAGACCAGCCTGGCCAATATGGTGAAACCCCATCTCTACTAAAAATACAAAAAATTAGCTGAGCATGGTGGCATGCACCTGTAGTCCCAGCTACTCGGGAGGCTGAGCCAGGAGAATCACTTGAACCCAGGAGGCGGAGGTTGCAGTGAGCAGAGATTGTGCCACTGCACTCCAGCCTGGGTGATAAAACGAGACTCCGTCTCAAAAAAAAAACAAAAAAATTAGCCGGGCATGGTGGCACACCCCTGTAGTCCCAGCTACTCAAGAGGCTGAGGCAGGAGAATTGCTTGAACCTGGGAGGCAGAGGTTGCAGTGAGCCGAGATCGTGCCATTGCGCTCCAGCCCGGGGGACAGAGCGAGACTCCATCTCAAAAAAAAAAGTGGATTATCACCGGCATTGTTCTTCTCTGGATCTCTTTCTTAGGGTAGTTTCCTCACCATCTGGATCAGCCCCTGGGAATGTCAGTCTTTGGGAAGGCTCCAGTGAGACAAGGCCAGAACCTCTGAGACCAGCTTGGAGGTCATATGCGATTGTGCAAGGGTTGGCCTGGGCCAGAACGCCATTTCAAAAATCTGGAAAGTTCTCATCAAATCCAGAGGTCCCATTTCTCGTTACAAACCAGGCCATCTCCTGGCCTGGGTAACATAGCAAGACCCCATCTCTACAAAAAAAAAAAAAAATTAGGTGGTTATGGTAGCATGCACCTGTAGCGCCAGCTACTCTGGAGGCTGAGGTGGGAGGATTGCTTCAGCCCAGGAGTTTGAGGCTACAGTGAGCCTCATATAATGCCACCACACTCTAGTCTGGACAATAGAGCAAGACTGTGTCTCAAACAAAAACAAATATAAAAACAAAAACAAAACCACACACAAACAACTCCCAGACAATCTGGCCAGGCATGGAGGCTCATGCTTGTAATCCCGGCACTTTGGGAAGCCAAGGGGGGAGGAGCCCTTGATCTCAGGAATTGGAGACCAGTCTGGGCAACATAGTGAGACCCTAACTCTACTAAAAAAAATAAATAAATAACCAATTATGGTGGCTTGTGCCTCTGGTCACAGCTACTTGGGAGGCTGAGGAGGGAGGATCCCTTGAGCCCAGGAGGTCGAGGCTGCAGTGAACTATGATCACACCACTGCACTCCAGCCTGGGCAACAGAGCAAGACCCTATCTCCAAACAAAAACAGCCGGCCGGGCGCGGTGGCTCACGCCTATAATCCCAGCACTTTGGGAGGCCGAGGCGGGTGGATCACGAGGTCAGGAGATCAAGACCATCCTGGCTAACACGGTGAAACCCCATCTCTACTAAAAATGCAAAAAATTAGCCGGGCATGGCGGCGGGCACCTGTGGTCCCAGCTACTTGGGAGGCTGAGGCAGGAGAATGGCGTAAACCTGGGAGGCGGACCTTGCAGTGAGCCGAGATTGCACCACTGCACTCCAGCCTGGGCGACTGAGCGAGACTCCATCTCAAAAAAAAAAACAGCCAATCTGGCCATAGCCGAGCCACATCCCTGCAGGGTTCTGTTGGCTGGATTGAGTGATGGTCACCCCTGTTGGGTGGGATATCTGCCCTCTGCTCTACCATAAGCCCCACTTTCCTAGCTGAAACTGGTATTGACAGTGAGGGGTCAGGAGCTGGTGGCTCAGATTCAAAAACCTCATTCTGCCCCTTCTCAGTCGTATGGTACAAGGTTAAGCTACTCATTCATTTGATGCCTCAGTTTCCCCATCAGTAAAATGGAGATAACAATAATACTAACTTCATGGGTTGTTGTGAAAATTTAATGATACGATCCAAGGCCAGGCTCTGTGGTTCAAGCCTGTAATCCCAGCACTTTGGGAGGCCGAGGCGGGCGGATCACCCAAGGTTAGGAGTTCCAGACCAGCCAGGCCAACATGGAGAAACCCTGTCTCTACGAAAAATACAAAATTAGCCAGGTGTGGTGGCACATGCCTGTAATCCCAGCTACTTGGGAGGCTGAGGCAGGAGAATCGCTTGAACCTGGGAAGCGGAGGTTGCGGTGAGCCAAGATCACGCCACTGCACTCCAGCCTGGGCAACAAGAGCGAAACTCCGTCTCAAAACAAACAAACAAACAAACAAACAAAAGATATCCATATAAAGTGCTTAGATACATAGTAAGTGCTCAGTAAATGCTTGGTATTATTACTATTATGATTAGTATTTTTTTTTTTTTTTTCAGACAGAGTCTCGCTCTGTCACCCAGGCTGGAGTGCAGTGGCCGGATCTCAGCTCACTGCAAGCTCCGCCTCCCGGGTTTATGCCATTCTCCTGCCTCAGCCTCCGAGTAGCTGGGACTACAGGCGCCCGCCACCTCGCCCGGCTAGTTTTTTGTATTTTTTAGTAGAGACAGGGTTTCACCGTGTTAGCCAGGATGGTCTCGATCTCCTGACCTCGTGATCCGCCCGTCTCGGTCTCCCAAAGTGCTGGGACTACAGGCTTGCGCCACCGCGCCTGGCCTATTATGATTAGTATTGCCTGCCTAGCCCCCAAGGGCACTGGAATTGGTAATCCAGGGCCTGAACAAGTCCACTGTCAGGGTCTCCGAACATCAACATCCATTTATTGAGCACTTGCTATATACTCTGACTGTGCTAAGGGCTAATGGATCTGCCCTGTCACTTCCCTGCTCTCATCAACCCTCATTCCTTCCTCATTCACTACCATCTAGCAATCCTTACTGCTCTCCTGGTAGCCCAAGCATGGTCTTGCCTCAGGGCCTTTGCACCTGCTATCCTGCCTGCCTGGAATGCTCCTTCCCCAGACGTTGCATGGAATGATCCCTCACTTTCTTCAAGTCTCCCTTTAAAAGCGAGGGTAAGGATTTGGGTCTGTTTTGTTTCTTGTTACGTTGCTACACCCAGCACAGGGCTGTGCACACCAGAGGCACTCAAGAAACAATGAATGAATAGATCTACCCAGCAAAGTGGATTCCCGGTCTTACAGCCAGGAGGCACTGGGCAGGATTGGCACCCCCACCTGGCTGGCTCGTTGTGCACACCAGAGGCACTCAAGAGACAGACAATGAATGAACAGATCCACCCAGCAAAGCAGATTCCTGGTCTTACAGCCAGGAGGCACTGGGCAGGATTGGCGCCCCCACCTGGCTGGCTCTATGTCCTCCCTCAGGTTTCTTCCCACATTGAGACCCTGCATCTCCCACCTTGTGGACACGCGTGATGACCTCCAGGCCCACA
Organism: Piliocolobus tephrosceles; assembly: GCF_002776525.5. Taxonomy (NCBI): domain Eukaryota; kingdom Metazoa; phylum Chordata; class Mammalia; order Primates; family Cercopithecidae; genus Piliocolobus; species Piliocolobus tephrosceles. Next base: position 1,370 of record NW_022307069.1, on the reverse strand, counting down.
GAGCCCACCAGGGCAGTGATGTCGTCCAGGAAGCGCCCAGGGAAGCGCAGCTTGCGGGGTGTGTCTAGTCGCTGGCCAAGAAGCAGGTGCAGTGCCATACTCTTCACCTGGGGATGGAGTGAGAGGGCTGTGGGTGGGGCTTGAAGGGCTGTAGGTGGGGCTTGAAAGGCTGTGGGTGGAGGAGGCTTGGCAGAAGGGGCGGGGCTTTAGTAGCAAGGGAGGTGGGCTGAAGGTAGGTTTGAGCCCTGTAGCTGCAGGTAGAAGTTGGGGCCTGAGGGATGTAGATGGGGTTTGTGACCTATGGGTGGGGCTTGAGAAAGCCATGGGCGGATCCTGTGAGCATCCCAGGCCGAGTGTAGAGAATGGGAAGGCTGAGAGGGTGTGGGAGGGGCTTATGCAGGTCTCCCCAGGGCAAAGTCCAGAGGTGGGACAAAGGGTGGGGCTTGAGGCACTGGATTTGAAGCGAGCTTTACTGGAGGTCCAGAGGGGATGCCGCCAGCAGGCCCTGGGAACGGGGCTTCAAAGAACCTATTGAAGAGCTTTAGGGATGTCTGTACCTTGATCAGACAGCTTTCCCGCTTTTTTTTTTTTTTTTTGAGATGGAGTCTTGCTCTGTCGCCCAGGCTTGTGTGCAGTGGCATGATCTTGATCACTACTGCAACCTCTGCCTACTGGGTTCAAGTGATTCTCCTGCCTCTGTCTCCCATGTAGCTGGGATTACAGGCACATGCTACTACGCCCGGCTAACTTTTGTATTTTTAGTAGAGACGGGGTTTCACCATGCTGGCCAGGCTGGTCTCAAACTCCTGACCTCAGGTGATCCACCCGCCTCAGCCTTCCAAAGTGCTGGGATTACAGGCGTGAGCCCCTGTGCCTGGCCACAGCTTTCCCTCTCTATCCAGGAATATCTCTTGCAGGATGGAGGTCTCCTCTCTAGGTGAGGGTCTCTTAATGGTTTCTCTCCTTAAACAGTCTCATGGGGAAGGAAGGCTCTCTCTAAAGGGGGTTTCAGGTACAGTCTCTCCACGGAGACACCACCTTAAGTGCTTCTTACCTCCCTAGGTGGGGGGGTCTCTTGGGGCCATTTCTCAAATATCTCAGGTGCAATCTCAGGGGGCTTCTCTCCTTTTTTTATTTTTCTTTTTTTTTTTTTTGAGACGGAGTCTTGCTCTGTCGCCCGGGCTGGAGTGCAGTGGCCGGATCTCAGCTCACTGCAAGCTCCGCCTCCCGGGTTCACACCATTCTCCTGCCTCAGCCTCCGGAGTAGCTGGGACTACAGGCGTCCGCCACCTCGCCCGGCTAGTTTTTTGTATTTTTAGTAGAGACGGGGTTTCACCGAGTTAGCCAGGATGGTCTCGATCTCCTGACCT
>NW_022307065.1:0-1193 GCF_002776525.5 Piliocolobus tephrosceles | reverse complement strand
TCAACCATAAAAGCACGTAATTATAAAAAAATATAAAAGTGTATAAAAAACAAAAACAGTATTTTTAGTTAACATAATTATGTTTTAGTTATTACACAAATCAATACATATAAAACTGTAGTTTAAATTTTAATTATGCGTCTACGTCATATTTTATTGTTGCAGAATTACATATACTTGTATATAAACACAAATAAATCGTTTAAGTGATATAATTTTTTGTTTTTAAATATCAAACTCAGAATAAATAAAATATTTCTATAAGTGTTTTTTTTCTAAGCATAATAAGTCAAAATTTTTACATTGTATTAAAAAATTATGACTTATGTTAAAGCATTATTTACAATGTTATATATAAAAAAAAATTAACATTTTACACATATAAGCCTTATAATATATTTGTACGTTTTGCTTATCTCACCTATATTATGCATTTAATTTTAAATCACCACTTTATAGACCTGACTCAAGCACCAACTCAAGGTCTTTCACGTCTTTATCAATATCATCAATCTGTTTATTAAGGTCACCAACTTTTGAATCAAGATCTTTTAGCTTTTTGCAAACTTTCATTCCAAACAAATATGCCGCAGCCCAAGTACCTATCAATAAAAAGAATCCTAGTAAGAATGGAATAAAACAATCAATAAAACAAGATTTGCGACTCTTAACTTTTTTTGTACATAAATCAATTATTTTTAAATTGTGACCATAAACATGGGTTAATAGAGCTTGTTCCGTTAATAAATCTATAATAAATAATATATTAATAATATAAAAAATAATTGATAAATTCATTTTGTATCCAAAATTGAAAATTGTGAAAAATTATTTATATACTAAAATAATAAAACTATATATAGTTATTTATATGCATATGTATTTATTTTAATATACATGTATAATAAATGAGCTTGTTTATATTTTATTTTTATATAACGCATTTATTGTAATTAAAAATAAAATTATTTAAAATATTATATCGTAATTTATTTTATTCTTTATTTTATTTTTTATTTTGTTCATTGTTTTTTTACTATTTTACAATACTTTTTTATAACATACAAATATATTACTAAGTTTTCAGGTATCCATTTTATTTTATAGTACATCTGTTTTTTTAAAAGTTTGCATTTATCTATTTTGTACTGTTGTTTTTTTATATATATAATTAATAAAAAATAAAAGAAAAA
>NW_022307063.1:0-7508 GCF_002776525.5 Piliocolobus tephrosceles | reverse complement strand
TGCCCGCCACCACGCCCAGCTCATTTTTTGTGTTTTTAGTAGAGACAGGGTTTCACCATGTTAGCCAGGATGGTCTCGAGCTCCTGACCTCGTGATCCGCCCGCCTTGGCCTCCCAAAGTGCTGGGATTACAGGCATGAGCCACCGCGCCTGGCCTTTTTTTTTTTTTGTCTTGAGACAGAGTCTCTCTCTGTCACCAGCCTGGAGTGCAGTGGTACAATCTCAGCTCAGCTGCAACCTTTGACTCTCTGGTTCAAGTGATTCTCCTGCTGCAGCCTCCCAAGTAGCTAGGATTACAGGCGTGCACCACCACGCCCAGCTAATTTTTATATTTTTAGTAGAGATGGGATTTCACCATGTTGGCCAGGCTGGTCTCGATCTCCTGACCTCGTGATCTGCCTACCTCAACCTCCCAAAGTGCTGGGATTATAGGTGTGAGCCACCGCGCCCGGCCGATTGACTCTCGTCAGGGTGCAGGTTACGGGCTTGCTGTGTAACCACCACAGTCAAACATAGAACACACAGCTCCATCTCCCAGAGGGTCCCCACGTACCCCTTTGTCACCAGCCAATCTCTGTACCCCCAGCCCCTGGCAACACTGACCTATTCCGTGGCCTAAAAGTTTGCCTTTTCTGAACGTCCTGTAAACAGAATGACACTATTTGTAGCATTCCGAGTCCGGCTTCCTCTGCTCAGCATGGTGCGTTCAAGTCCCATCCGTGTCACGGTGGGTGTCTGTGGTCATCCCTTTTTCCTGCTGACTAATATTCCCTTATTCGAATGGACCAGAGTTTGTATCCATTCGCTTGTTGAAGGACATTTGGGCTGTTTTTCCATTTTTGGCTTGTGGATAAACCTGCTGTAAACATTGGCATACAGGTTTTTCATGACCATGTTTTCATTCCTCTTGGGTAAGTGAATACCTGGGGGGCAGTTAATCCCCAGGTCACACAGTAAGTGTCTGTTTAACTTACGAGAACGGGGAAAATGACATTGTTAATCTCTTCCTTCCAGAACATGTTCATTACTCGTAGCTGTGGACTCAGGTGGCTAAAGATGGTGCACATGGGGCCTGTGCAGAGGACAAGGGGGTATTAGTTGGCAGCACTCAGCCGTCCATGAAGACTTGAGGCGGGGACTGGGAAGGAGATGGCGCCCCTGTGCTCTGCGCATGCAGCTTTGTCCCTGGACGAGGCACGCGGCCACCACACCAAGGAAATGGGCCTTTCAGTGCTAGGAAGTGTCGTGTTCGGCAGGAGACTGGGATGGAGCGGGGCCTGGGAGTGAAGAGGGTGCTCATGAACTGGGTGTGTGGGGTGAGGGCCTCTGAGGAGCGCCTGCTGCTGTGAACATGTGTTCCTGTCTCCACCCTGCAGTGCGGCATCGTCCTGGGGGCGCTGCTCTTGGTCTTCTGCTCCTGGATGACGCACCAGTCGTGCATGTTCTTGGTGAAGTCGGCCAGCCTGAGCAAGCGGAGGACCTACGCCGGCCTGGGTGAGGCACCCTCTCCACAAGGTGGCTCTGGACCTGGGGCGGGGGCCTTATTCCATTTATTTATTTATTTTCTTATTCCATTTATTTTCTCTACTTTATTCTTCCACAGTTCCTTGGATAGCAGGGTTTTTTTCCTTTATTTTAAAATGTAATGCAAAAAAAAAATGAGCTGGATGTAGTTGCATGTGCCTGTCATCCCAGCTACTATTTGGGAGCTGAGGTGCGAGGATCACCTGAGCCCGGGCGTCTGAGGTGGCAGTGAGCTGTGACCGTGGCAGTGAGCTGTGACCACGCCACTGTACTCCAGCCTGGGTGAAAGAATTAAAAATTAAATTAAAAAAAAATGCAGTTAAAACAAAAAAATCTGCTGGGCGCAGTGGCTCATGCCTGCACTTTGGCAGGCCGAGGCAGGCAGATTGTTTGAGGTCAGGAGTTCGAGACCAGCCTGGACAACATGATGAGACCCCATGTCTACCAAAAATACAAAAAATTAGCCAGACGTGGTGGCAGGCACCTGTAATTCCAAGCTACTCGGGAGGCTGAGGCCGGAGAATCTCTTGAACCCGGGAGGTAGAGGCTGCGGTGAGCTGAGATTATGCTACTGCACTTGAGCCTTGGTGACAGAGTGAGACTGTCTGAAAAAAATAGAAAAACCTGTTACAAGCACATGCTTCAAAATTGGAATGACACAGAAGGGTATGAGACACCAGGCCTCCCTGTCATCCTGTGCTCCTGCCCGCTCCCATGCAGCTTCCGCTTCTAAACTCAGGCTGAGACGGCCGTCCTTATAGTCCTGGTACAGGCCTGCTCACTGTCTGTCTCTCCGGGACACCAGACACCTTCCTGCGGAGGTTCCTGCAGAGAACCTTGCTGTTCTCCCCAACTCGGAATTCCATGGAGGAAGCTCCTTGGGCCCAGGCTGTTGCTGGGGTTCAGTGGCTCCTCTCCCAGTGGCTTTGTCCTTCCCCTGATGCTGTTGGTTGCAGTTTTGTTTCCTTTAGTTCTTTCTTGCTTTAATGCTGTTTCAGCCAGGAGAGAAGCTGCGCTTTCTGCCTCATTTCAGTGTGGAATACTTTCTACGTTGTCTTCAACGGTGCCATCCCTCACCTTCCCATCTGCCCGCAGGCTGTGTGACCCACACTGCTCCCTGCCCGCCACAGGCTCGGCACCTCTCGGCTCCACATTCCATTCTGGGGGCATCCAGCATGGGTGTTGAAATTCCAGCGTCCGTGTTCTCAGGAGTCGGCCCTGTGGGTTCCAGTAAAAATTCCTGGCCTTGTGATGAAGGCTCTGGCCCCTCCAGTCAGTGTGTGGCTGGGATGTCGGGTCCTCCCTGCAGAAGGCCGTCCTGCCTCTGGGCTCACAGCTCCCACGGCAGAGCGAGGAGGCAGAGGGAGAGGAAATGGTATTTAGGGGTCCAGGGGGCCGAACAAAATAAAAACACCTGCAGGGTCCACACAGGGGTCCTGGCCTCCCAGCCTCCACTTCTTCCCAGTCCCCTTCGTGTTGCCACGGAGCGTCCTGCGTTCGTTTCTGCCCTTGGAACCAGAGGGCTTGCGTTCCTTCTCTTCCCTTCCTGATGAGAATGGCGCTGTCAGAGCCTTTTCTTGTTATTTGAGGAAGTGAAGTTCACCGTTAAATTTGATCCACAGTGAGATGGCCTAATTCAACTTGGGCTGAAACCTGCCTACTGGAAGCCAGGAGGCACAGTGCCTGGGCAGGCCCCTTCCTGGGTCTGCAGAGCTATGGCCTGCAGGGTGACCTTTTTCTCCCCACTGAGATCTCTGTACGGGGTTCTGTAGCAGAGGCCCCAACTTAAGTACCTGGCTGTGTCCTGGAGGAAGACCGGTGAGCCACGGCTGGGGAGGCCCCCATTCCTGATAGCTGGCTGTCTGATTCACTGAAAGTCCCCAAACAGTCAAACCAGTTTGGCTACACGTGGAAGACTGGAAGAAAACTGCGGACGGGTGCTCTTCTATGCTGCCTGGAACTCCTACGTGAGCTTCCAACCTTTAACTGGCTGGGGTGACCGCAGTCCACATCTGCCTGCCAGAAACAAACAAGATTCGAAACACCAAGCGTGTCTCAGGTTATGCCTTTGACACCAAACATGAAGGTTCCACTGCGTGAGCTCCGGACAGAGGCCCCTGGGCCCAGCCTCTGCGTCAGCCGCAGTCTGCCCTGGCTGGTCTTAGAAGTGGAGAGACACGCGCTGGGAGAGGCATCCCTGGGGAGGGTAAGATGAGAATCTCCTGGAGCTGAGGCGAGGCCCTCGTGCAGAGTGGACAGCAGCTCCACACTGCAGTCTTCAGGAGGCGCCGGGCTGGGTCCTGTCCTTGCACAGAGACTTATTTTCCCTGGGACGACCGGGCGGTTTCCTCCGAATGGCATCTGTCCCCACCGAGGCACGGGTTTGCGGCGTGATGGTTCCTTGGGTTGGTTAGCCCAGGGAGGTGGCCGCTGGTCACTTAGCCCTCCCCACTCTCCTCCAGTGCCAGGTGCCAGCCTGGAGAGGTGTTGTTTCTTGTTGGAATTTGTGTATTTCTCTGTCCTGTTTGCTGTTGCTGGTTGTGGGTGGTTTTTGTCGTTTTCATCGGCTTCTCACTTGCTGCTTGCTTTACCCTGCGTGTCTTCCCTGGACGTGGACTTTTCTGAATCCTTCTTCAGAAGACACACAGATACACCAGTCATTCAGCCTCCCTCAGCTGTCGCGGCTTCTCGTGATGCTGTTCTGAGCCCCAGCGCCTGTCCTGTTGAGAGTTGTGCCTGAACCCCGGCATGTGTGGTCTGGGCTAGAAACCGCCTCCCCCAGCAGCAGCAACCGTTTGGCCCCCACACGGCCTCTGAGTTCTCGCTTGTGAGCAGCAGTGTCAGGGGTGCTGCCTGTGTTCCGTCGTTGGATTGTCCGGGCTTCTGTGGCTCCTGTGCCGGCTCTGGGGGACATCTGACTGGACCCAGGGCAGGTACACCCTGCATGGAGGCCACGGCCTCAGAGCTCGCCGCTCACAGACACCTCCACCCTGGCGGGGGCTGGGCCAGCACTGGGAGTCCACACTCGGGGGAGGGCCGGGTCCCTGGGACCTTGCTGGGTGCTTCAGCCTCTTCCTCTCTTTCCCTGTGCCAGTCCAGGCAGGATGCGAAGGAGTGGGGTCCGACTGGGGCTGGTGTTTGAAGCTGGGGTGAAGTTGCCGAGGGATTGACACTGGGAATGGCGAGCGAGGGTTTGGCCAGGTGGGGAAAAGAAGGCGTGGGGCCGTGTCTCAGCATGGTGGGCTCCCAGGACGTCGTCCTGGGAACCGGAAGAGAGTGCCGCTCTGGTTTCCTAGACGGCCTTCCATTTTCCCTTGCCAGCGGCAGGCATATTCTGGAACCATCTTGGGCAAGGTGCGCTCGTGTTTGGAATATGCTGTGGAGACTCAGCTTCGTTTTGGAGGATAAAAAGGCACGTTATGGCCAGGAGCACCTCCACGTTTGGAGCGTGGGGTTTCGTTGTGTCTGGGCTGTACCGTCAACGAGAGGTGTGGAGGGCATTTTCTGGTGACAGCAGGGCCCTGAGCTGTGGGCTGCTGCTGAGGGGGCTTCTGGAGTTGTTAGTGTTTGAAATTCTCCGCAGCCTGAGGTCAGCTTCTGGGGCCTGGCTCCGTGTTGTGGGATGAACTCAGCGGGTGCCAGGCTCCTTGAGCGAGCCGGCAGGCAGGTCTGGGAGAGGCCAAGGTGAGCCCTGGAGGCGGGGTCTTTGCTGCTCCCAGTCTGGCGTTCGGCAATGCTGTGCTTCTTCCTAAGTGGTTTAAAGTCATCAGGAGTGTTTTTTGGACTCATTCATATTTACTGGCCTGTGTGTTTCCTGCTTTCCAAAGCTCACCAGAGGCCTGTAGCCCGTGCGTGGGAGGAAACTGGGGGCAGGAAGCCAGGGCTGCCGGGGGCTGGGCCATCCTGTTACATGCACCCGTCTCTGGGGCTGCCGGGGGCTGGGCCATCCTGTCACATGCACCCGTCTCTGGGGCTGCCGGGGGCTGGGCCATCCTGTCACATGCACCCGTCTGGGGCTGCCGGGGGCTGGGACTCCCTTTGCCCTCCTCTACTGGGCCGCCGGGAAGCGCGGGGGTCACCAGATGACCGCCTGGGGCCTGGGAGGGACCCTGCTGAGTCAGCCCCGTTTCTCATCTGCTGCAGAGAATCCTGCTGTCAGGGCGGAGAGAATGGCGGCTCCTCCGGCGTTCGGCCGCCCCGTCGGGGACGGGGACGCATGCTCCTCATCAGCAAGGCTCCTCATTGGCTGTCCACGGGGACACCACAAGCCCGGGGCTCTCGTCCCCCCTCTTCCTGAAGCACCATGCTTGAAAGGGGTCTCCGTTTGTTTCTGTAAATCCCAACCAAAGGGTGAAAATGAAAGCCCTTCCTCAGACCCCCTGCGATGCAGGCTGTGGTGCTCGGGCACCTGGGGCCGGCACTGAACCCTCTGGGGACCTGCAGGCTCCGGCCAACAGCGTGGGGTTCGGCCATGCCAGGCTGTGGGATGCTGTTTCCAGCGGGCCCCCAGGGGTCGCCGGGTGGGAGGACTGTGCATTGCAGGGACGTGTCTCTCTGTCTTTTAAAAAATCTGAGTGAGTGAAAGAAGAACCTGCCTCCTGTTCTTCCCCTGCTCCGTCTTTGTTTCTTATAGTTTCATTTGCAGACAGTAGATCCAAACATAACCTGATAGTCAGAATTTGAAACACCCCTCATGCCCCGGAGAATCTGGACCCACGGGTTTCTGTGAAATTGCCCTGGATGGCTTTGTTCAGTACTGTTGTTCTGGATGTGCGTCTCACACTGTTGGACTGAGTGTTCCTTTCTTTTCTTTGGCGCTAGCATTCCATGCCTACGGGAAGGCGGGCAAGATGCTGGTGGAGACCAGGTAAGCCCTGCCCTGCCCCTGCGTTGTCCCCCCAACCCCCGCACCCAGACACTGGGGACCCTCCCGGCGGGAGCAGCGGCTTCATTCCCGGATTCACCTGTAACTTAGGTTTCTGAAGAGTCACTAAATACGTGAAAGTCCAATTACTTGTACCCTTCAGTGTTGTAATAAAAATTTAAATATGGAAAACTCCAAGAACTTGGAAAACAGCCCTCCCTCAGTTGTAATCTCTCAACACCATTCCTTCATACCACACCCACTTCACACCGCTGCATAAAGGTGCCATTACATTGCAAATGTCATATTTTTCTTCCTTTGGAATAAAATTTCATGAGATGAAAAAAATGATGAGAGAAAAAATTGCCGGGAGATTGCACTTTTAGGCTTCCAAATTAGGGAATTGTAAACTCCAAAGAACAGCCTTTTTTGAAAGCAGTTGATTGTTCTGTTAACTTGACTAGCATCGTGGGGCTTTTTTTATTTTTTTATTTTTTGAGATGGAGTTTTGCTCTGCCGCCCAGGCTTGAGTGCAGTGGTGGGATCTCGGCTCATTGCAGCCTCCTGGGTTCAAGCGATTCTCCTGCCTCAGCCTCCCAAGTAGCTGGGATTACAAGCACCCGCCACCACGCCCAGCTAATTTTTGTATTTTTAGTAGAGACAGGGTTTTGCCATGTCGGCCAGGCTGGTTTTGAAACTCCTGATCTCAGGTAATCCGCCTGCCTCAGCCTCCCAAAGCGCTGAGATTACAGGCGTGAGCCACCATGCTGGGCCCATCATGCAGCATTTTTGTAACTTTCAGAGCCTCTGCGGAGAGGCAAGTATAATACCACACTGAGAAAAGCTGAGTGTCATTCGGTGTGCCTTCCAAGTGACACAGCGAGCGCCCCAGAACCTGCCCATACCCTGTGAACTGAGGCGCGTTTGAAATCACATCTGTTGGCCGGGCGCAGTGGCTCAAGCCTGTACTCCCAGCACTTTGGGAACCCGAGGTGGGCGGATCATTAGGTCAGGAGATCGAGACCACCTGGGCTAATACGGTGAAACCTCGTCTCTACTAAAAAATACAAAAAATTGGCCGGGCGCGGTGGCTCAAGCCTGTAATCCCAGCACTTTGGGAG
>NW_022307062.1:0-3960 GCF_002776525.5 Piliocolobus tephrosceles | reverse complement strand
AGGAAGGAAGGAAGGAAGGAAGGAAGGAAGGAAGGAAGGAAGGAAGGGAGAGAGATGGGTTAAGAACAAGGAAAGAAATCACAACTTGAGTCATAAATACTCTCAAGAGACAGTCCCTGTTAGCTATATAAACTGACACCAAACTTTTAGATAAAATCAGAAACAGTCTGTCCCTAGTGGAATATTAAGTGCAACGTGGGATTTGGAGAATAAATCCCTTATCTTTAAAGTTGACATCAGGGAGATTAATCACCCACAAAGCCAGGGTGCTTGCTCCTTCTAAGAGAAGGACACAGCCCCTCTGCTCAGCGGACCACAGACCTGAGCCAGTGGGACACTTTCTGCACTCTCATGGTCACCCAGAGACCCTCCTGCCTGACGCAGCCAGAAACTCCCTCATCCAAACGGCCTGAATATCTGCCAAATGCCTTTGCCAGGGCCTGATGGTCCAAGTGCAGAGAATAGCATTTTTAATTTAGCTGCTTTTCTGTCTCTTTGTTCTTGCCTGTGCTTCATTATCTTGAGAGGTCTTTAATAACTGAGCAGTCCTGGAACATTCCTCCTTGGCTTCTCCCACATGGCTTTTTCCACCCCAGTGCTTGGAGGAGGATGCTGGAGCCCTGAGCTGGTGCTGGCTGGAGCATCTCCAGCTGGGGCCGCTGGCACGAAGCCCCGGGGCAGGAACTGGGAAGAGAGGGTCCTGGAGCCTCCTTGGAATTCGTCAGCCACAGGAAATGAGATTTATAGCAGAAAAGAAGAAGGTATGTCGCCAACACTTCCTCCCCACCCTGCACAAACACACATATACCCATGAGTCCTCCGGCAGCAATGCCTGAGTCATTGTGTCCCATGAGTTGTTAGGTCAGAGGGGTTTCGGGGTGAAAGGTGTCCTAGGTTTACAACACACCGAATCAGGTGTTTTCCCACAGCTCACTGTGACATTTGGCACACACCCCCATGGACAGGACATTATTACATAAACGGCGAGGCCCCAGCTGCTCAACACCCAGGTGGCAACTATAGAATGTTCCAGATCTCCAAAATGCTTCTCAAGCTATCAGGTTTTCTGTCTCTCCAGGTGGGAAGAAGGGAGGTTGTTTTTGTCAAGGCCACAGATGCTGGCACTGGGCTGGGATAGAAGCACCCAGGCTGAAGCCAGCCCCTGGCCCAAGGGGCCCACTGCCACATTCAGCAGGCTATATTCTGCAAGACCACCAGCAAGGGTCAGGGAGACATCTCAAAAAATGTGATGCTAGAGCCAAGCCCTAGACGTCCCATGGTGTCTGAGCCATCTTCTACAGGAGGGCTCCCGAGTGTGAGCCCAGATACCACAGGCCTGAGACCACCTGCAGCTCAGAGCAGGCCAGAGCTGCCAGAGCACAAGACATTTGAGAGCTGATAAGCCTAGGGCCAGGCGCGGTGGCTCACGCCTGTAATCCCAACACTTTGAGAGGCCGAGGCAGGTGGATCATTTGAGGTCAGGAGTTCGAGACCAGCCTGGCCGACATGGTCTCTACTAAAAACACAAAAATTAGCCGGGCTTGATGGTGCATGCCTATAATCCCAGCTACTTGCTACTCTGGAGCCTGAGGCAGGAGAATTGCGTGAACCAGGAGGAAGAGTTTATAGTGAGCTGAGATTGCACCACTGCACTCCAGTCTGAGTGACAGAGTGAGACTCGGGCTCAGAAAAAAAAAAAAAGAGCTCAGGAAAAAAAAAAAAAAAAAAAAGCTGATAAGCCTAGAAAGGAAAGCAAGGCGAGTCAAAAGGTTTGAATGTTGAGGAAAGAGTTTGGATTTCCTTTGCTCTAGAAAATGGATTTCTAAGGAGGGCTTTAGAGTAAAGCAACATTCTGGTGATGGTTAGAAGTGCAGCCCTCAAGGGCAGATTGCCTGGCTTCCAGTGCCAGTTCTGCCACTTACTGGCTATGTGACCTGGGGAAAGATACGTAATCTCTCCATTCCTCGGTCTGCTATCTGTAAAATGGGATAAAGTGGTTCATCGATTATAAGATGCATGGTGTGTTTTGTTTTGTTTTTAACACATCTAAAAATCATCTTAGACTCATTGGCTAGGTGACCACAATGAGACACAGTTCTCATTACTTGTGCAAACATACCAAGAATTACAGAATTAATGTCATTTGGAAGAAAATCCACACTTTTGAGAAATACTGCTTCCCTTAATGGCACAGAAAAAATTATGCAGAAAAATCATAACTCTGGGTTATGATGACTCTGAGTTTCAAAACAATTCAGAAGGATGGGACCCTGAGGATGTGAAATTTTAAGTGTATCTAAACACTTCTTTCATTTTTTTGTTTTTTTTGAGACAGAGTTTCGCTCTTGTTGCCCAGGCTGGAGTGCAATGGCGCGATCTCAGCTCACAGCAACCTCCACCTCCCAGGTTCAAGTCATTCTCCTGCCTCAGGCTCTGGAGTAGCTGGGATTACAGGCATGCACCACCACGCCCGGCTAATTTTGTATTTTTAGTAGAGACGGAGTTTCTCCATGTTGGTCAGGCTAGTCTTGAACTCTGGACCTCAGGTGATCCACCTGCCTCAGCCTCCCAAAGTGCTGGGATTACAGGCGTGAGCCACCGTGCCCGGCCATTTCTTTCATTTATAAACATCCTAAGTATGCACAGAATAGATCTATGACTTTGAAAACCCACACTTAAACAAATCTAAAAGGGCACTTTCATTAAATATAACATTTTAAGTCTATGTGACAAGAAGGCATTGTGTCATAGTTTTTCTCTTAGTATCACAAAAATCAGGCACGTCTTACAATTGGTGGCACCTTAAAGTCAAGGAGATATGGTTAGAACCATACAGACCTTTTAAGAGCGTTAGGAGTAAATGGGTTAATATTTTGGAAGTACATAGAGTATCCTGGCACACAGTGATTCCAACATGCACACTATGAGATACATGAATAGAATCTATTTTATTTTTATTTTTTATTTTTCGAGATGGAGGCTTGCTTTGTCACCCAGGCTGGAGTGCAATGGCGTGATCTCAGCTCACTGCAACCTCCGCCTCCCAGGTCCAAGCGATTCTCCTGCCTCAGCCTCCCAAGTAGCTAGCATTATAACTGTGCACCATCACATCTGGCTAATTTTTATATTTTTAGTAGAGACGCTTCACCATGTTGGCCAGACTGGTCTTAAACTCCTGACCTCAAGTATCTGCCCGCCTCAGCCTCCCAAAGTGCTGGGATTACAGGCGTGAGCCCTGTGCCTGGCCAGATAAATAAACAGAATACGATTTGTGTTTTATAAATGTTCTTAGCAGGGCTGAGCATTAAAGGAGTAGACTGTGGGGGCACAGGGCAGGAGACCCCCGTAGTGATCCAGGAGAGAGATTATAAAAGCCCAAGGTAATCATGGCCGTGGGGACAGGCAGAGGGGATGGGCAGATGAGAAAGAGTCTTGGAGGTGGGTCTGCACCCTTCTGTTACTGGCTGTGTGCACATGAGGAAGACAGAGGAGATGAACACAACCCCCGAGATTTATCCTGGGGCCGCAGAGTGGGGCTTTCACCTGCAATGGGAAATCCTGAGAAACAGGTATGGAAAAGAAAACAGTGGGTTCAGGACGGACCATGCTGCCTGGGGATGTCTGTGGGACATCCAGGTGGAAGTGTCTGACAAGAAGCTGTCAATCAAGGTTCAGAGCTCAACGGACATATCTGAGACTATGGAAAGAATGCGGGAAGGAAGGAAAGAAAGGAGAGAGACGGCCGGGCGCGGTGGCTCAAGCCTGTAATCCCAGCACTTTGGGAGGCCGAGACGGGCGGATCACGAGGTCAGGAGATCGAGACTATCCTGGCTAACACGGTGAAACCCCGTCTCTACTAAAAAATACAAAAAACTAGCTGGGCGAGGTGGCGGGCGCCTGTAGTCCCAGCTACTCGGGAGGCTGAGGCAGGAGAATGGCGGGAACCCGGGAGGCGGAGCT
>NW_022307061.1:0-1376 GCF_002776525.5 Piliocolobus tephrosceles | reverse complement strand
GACAGATAAAACCACAAAGATGGGGAAAAAGCAGGGCAGAAAAGCTGGAAATTCAAAAAATAAGAGCGCATCTCCTCCTGCAAAGGAGCACAGCCCATCGCCAGCAATGGATCGAAGCTGGTCAGAGAATGATTTTGATGAGATGAGAGAAGAAGGCTTCAGTCCATCAAACCTCTCAGAGCTAAAGGAGGAATTACGTACCCAGCGCAAAGAAACTAAAAATCTTGAAAAAAGAGTGGAAGAATTGACAGCTTGACTAATTAATGCAGAGAAGGTCATAAACGAAATGACAGAGATGAAAACCATGACACGAGAAATACGTGACAAATGCACAAGCTTCAGTAACCGACTCGATCAACTGGAAGAAAGAGTATCAGCGATGGAGGATCAAATGAATGAAATGAAGTGAGAAGAGAAACCAAAAGAAAAAAGAAGAAAAAGAAATTAACAAAGCCTGCAAGAAGTATGGGATTATGTCAAAAGACCAAATCTACGTCTGATTGGGGTGCCTGAAAGTGAGGGGGAAAATGGAACCAAATTGGAAAACACTCTACAGGATATCATCCAGGAGAACTTCCCCAACCTAGCAGGCCAGGCCAACATTCAAATTCAGGAAATACAGAGAACGCCACAAAGATACTCCTCCAGAAGAGCAACTCCAAGACACATAATTGCCAGATTCACCAAAGTTGAAATGAAGGAAAAAATCTTAAGGGCAGCCAGAGAGAAAGGTCGGGTTACCCACAAAGGGAAGCCCATCAGACTGACAGCAGATCTCTCGGCAGAAACTGTACAAGCCAGAAGAGAGTGGGGGCCAATATTCAACGTTCTTAAAGAAAAGAATTTTAAACCCAGAATTTCATATCCAGCCAAATTAAGTTTCATAAGTGAAGGAGAAATAAAATTCTTTACAGATAAGCAAATGCTTAGAGATTTTGTCACCACCAGGCCTGCCTTACAAGAGACCCTGAAGGAAGCCCTAAACATGGAAAGGAACAACCAGTACCAGCCATTGCAAAAACATGCCAAAATGAAAAGACCATCGAAACTAGGAAGAAACTGCATCAACTAATGAGCAAAATAACCAGTTAATATCATGATGGCAGGATCAAGTTCACACATAACAATATTAACCTTAAATGTAAATGGACTAAATGCTCCAATTAAAAGACACAGACTGGCAAACTGGATAAAGAGTCAAGACCCATCAGTCTGCTGTCTTCAGGAGACCCATCTCAAATGCAGAGACATATATAGGCTCAAAATAAAGGGATGGAGGAAGATCTACCAAGCAAATGGAGAACAAAAAAAAGCAGGGGTTGCAATCCTAGTCTCTGATAAAACAGACTTTAAACCATCAAAGATCAAAAGAGACA
>NW_022307060.1:0-6182 GCF_002776525.5 Piliocolobus tephrosceles | reverse complement strand
TTTTTTTTTTTTTTTTTAATGGAGTCTCACTCTCTCGCCAGGCCAGCCTGGAGTGCAGTGGCACAATCTTGGTTCCCTGCAAACTCCGCCTCCCAGGTTCAAGTGATTCTCCTGCCTCAGCCTCCTGAGTAGCTGACATTACAGGTGCCTGCCACCATGCCCAGCTAATTTTTGTATTTTTAGTAGAGATGGGGTTTCGCCATGTTGGCCAGGCTGGTCTCGAACTCCTGACCTCAGGTGATCTGCCTGCCTTGGCCTCCCAAAGTGCTGGTATTAGAGGCATAAGTCACCGCACCCAGCCAGTAAAACTATTTGCAACACAGCAGCAAGTGCACAAGCACTGACCCATCAGAGTTGAAGGTGGCTGAGGCACTCAAGTGGACTCCTGGGGACTCTGTTATGCCAGGCAATACCTCTTTAGATAAGGGATCAGGAGGTCTAGAGGCTCCCTAAGGAAGAGCTAGGGTAGCAGGGGCACCCTGGAGCTAGGGGCCATGGCTATATGCCAACAGGATTAGAAATATCTTAATATATTTAATTAACCTACTCAACCATATTGGTGTGTACCTACTGAATATTAGCCCTAGATGGACCTGAAATGGCCTTATTCTCTTGTGGTTTATTGAAGCCAATGGAGCCTTACTAGAATGTGAGCTACAAAACAGTAGAGCTGTTCTCTATTCAATGCTGCATCTGTAGGGCCTAGAACAGCACCTGGAGGACTAGAGGAGGCTTAATAAATTGTTAAAAGGGCAGACTAGCCAGGGGTGATGGCACGTGCCTGTAGTTCCAGCGACTTGGGAGGCTGAGGCAGGAGGATCACTTGATCCCAGGAGTTCTGGGCTGTAGTGTAGTATACCAGTCAGGTGTCTGCACTAAGTTGTGCATCAACCCGGTTGCCTAAGGATAGTTGAACTGACCCAGGTGGAAATTGGAGCAGGTCAAAACTCCAGTGCTGATCAGTAGCAGGGTCGCACCTATAAATAGGCACTGCCCTCCAGCCTGGGCAACATAGTGAGATCCCATCTCTAAAATAAATTTTAAAAATAATTAGAAAAAAAAACAGCCTGTAATCCCATCACTTTGGGAGACCAAGGTGGGCAGTTCAAGACTAGCCTGGCCAACATGGTGAAACCCAATCTCTACCAAAAATATAAAACTTAGCTGAGCGTGGTGGCAGGCACCTGTAGTCCCAGCTATTAGGGAGGCTGAGCCAGGAGAATCGGTTGAACCTGGGAGGTGGAGATTGCAGTGAGCCGAGATCGCACCACTGCACTCTAGCCTGGGCAGCAGAGTAAGCAGCAGAGTGAGACTCTGTCAAAAAAAACAAAACAAAAACAAAAACAAAAACAAAAAAGAAAAAAAGAAAAGGAAAGAAAAGAAAAAAACCTGGGAGGCCTAAGCCCATCCTTGGGGTCCTCACAGTCTTCTACCGTCTCTACTGAAAAAGAGGTGCTCTCCTTGCACCCAGTCTTCCCCTGCAATCTCTGCTCCATACCAGCCTTCAAGCCCTCAACATCACCTAGTATGAGAATTGGATTCTGTCACTCTCCTGCTCATAATATTTTATGCCTCCCCTTCGCCCAGAATATCATTCTCCCTATTGTTTTTACCAATTGAACTGGTATTTCTTCAAGGATATGAACAAATTTGCCTACTTCTATATTATCTTCTAAAGCAGAATTCATCTCTCTTCCCTCAATATTATGATATTGACAGGGTTTGCCCTCACTCACTAGATTGCAAGCTCCTCAGGGCAGGTAGTTAGTTTTTTGTTTTGTTTTGTTTCTTTGTTTTTTGAGACAGGGTCTTGCTCTGACACCCAGGCCAGAGTGCAATGGTACAGTCTCAGCTCACTGCAGCCTCAACCGCCTCGGCTCAAGCGATCATCCCATTTCAGCCTCCTGAGTAGCTGGGACTACGGGCACATGCCATTACACCTGGCTAATTTTTTGTATTTTTAGCAGAGACACGGTTTGGCCGTGTTGCCCGGGCTGGTCCGAATTCCTGGACTCAAGCAATCCACCTACCTCAGCCTCCCAAAATGAGGGACTGTGTCTTATTCATTTCCGAGTCCCTAGTCCATAGCCCAGTGCTGGACCTGTGGTGGTACTAAATACATATTTGTTGGATGCAATAGTAAATAGCATTTCAGGGAGCAAGAACTAGATTAATAAAGGTGGTAAAAGGTTTGGAGAAAAAAATAATAGTTTAATTTGGCTAGAGTATGAGGGAGAGTAGTAGGAGACAAGACGGAAAGGTCTCTTGGGCAAGCCTTGAAGGGACTTGGAAGTCAGAAGTACACAATGTGCATATTGTGGTAGGTACTGGGGAGCCAATGAAGACTTTTGAGCAATTGAGTAACGTGATGAAAAATAAATATAGGTTAAACCTATCAGAGCCCCTCTGACACATACACTTGCTTTTGATTCAAGCTCAAATTTGTCTCCCACATACCCATTACTTAACTCACCCTCGGGCTCCCCTAGCAGCCTGCCCTACCCCTTTACCTGCTTCCTAGTGGAGTCAGGGATGTATACATAAGCTGCTTTCCCTCTCAGCCAGAGGACATGGGGGCCCCAGCTCCCCTGCCTTTCCCCTTCTGTGCCTGGAGCTGGGAAGCAGGCCAGGGTTAGCTGAGGCTGGCTGGCAAGCAGCTGGGTGGTGCCAGGGAGAGCCTGCATAGTGCTAGGTGGTGCCTTGGGTTCCAAGCTGAGTCCATGGCCCTGATAACCTTCTGCCTGTGCACACACCTGCCCCTCACTCCACCCCCATCCTGGCTTTGGTATGGGGGAGGGGGCACAGGGCCAGACAAACCTGTGAGACTTTGGCTCCATCTCTGCAAAAGGGCGCTCTGTGAGTCAGCCTGCTCCCCTCCAGGCTTGCTCCTCCCCCACCCAGCTCTTGTTTCCAATGCACGTACAGCCCGTACACACCATGTGCTGGGACACCCCACAGTCAGCCGCATGGCTCCCCTGTGCCCCAGCCCCTGGCTCCCTCTGTTGATCCCAGCCCCTGCTCCAGGCCTCACTGTGCAGCTGCTGCTGTCACTGCTGCTTCTGGTGCCTGCCCATCCCCAGAGGCTGCCCCGGATGCAGGAGGATTCCTCGCTGGGAGGAGGCTCTTCTGGGGAAGATGACCCACTGTATGAGGAGGATCTGCCCAGTGAAGAGGATCCACCCGGAGAGGAGGATCCACCCGGAGAGGAGGATCTACCTGGAGAGGAGGATCTACCTGGAGGGGAGGATCTACCCAGAGAGGAGGATCTACCTGGAGAGGAAGATCTACCCGGAGAGGAGGATCTACCTGAAGTTAAGCCTAAATCAGAAGGGGGCTCCCTGAAGTTAGAGGATCTACCTACTGTTGAGGCTCCTGGAGATCCTCAAGAACCCCAGAATAATGCCCACAGGGACAAAGAAGGTAAGTGGTCAACAGTCTCCAAATCCAGGTTTCAGGAGGTTCATGCGTCCCCACCCATACTCCAGCCTAGGCTCTGGTCACTTAGCGAAGGAGGGCTACTCCCTTGTGTACTCCCACAGAAGCCCTTCCAGAGGTCCCATACCAATATCCCCATCCCCACTCTTGGAGGTAGAAAGGAACAGATATGGAGAGAAAATAAAAAGGGCGCAAAAGGAGAGAAGTGAGTTGGATAAGATGGGAGAGAAGGGGGAGGCTGGAGAAGAGAAAGGGATGAGAAGTGCAGATGAGAGAAAAAATGTGCAGACAGAGAAAAAACAGGTGAAGAAGGAGAACCAGAGAGTTTGAGGGGAAGAGAAAAGGTGAAATGGGTACCAGAGGACAAGCAAGAAGAGCTTGTAGAAGTCATCTCATCTTCAGTCTACAATGAGGAAATTGAGGCCTAGGAAAAGGACACAGCAGGTAGAGAAACGTGGCGTCTTGACTCCCAAGCCAGGAATTTGGGGAAAGGGGTTGGAGACCAGACAAGCCAGAGGGATGAGTTGGGAGAAGAAAGAAGGGAGAAAGGAAAGATGGTGTACTCACTCATTTGGGACTCAGGACTTAAGTGCCCACTCACTTTTTTTTTTTTTTTGAGACGAACTTTCTTTTTTTTTTTTTGAGACGGAGTCTCGCTCTGTTGCCCGGGCTGGAGTGCAGTGGCCGGATCTCAGCTCACTGCAAGCTCCGCCTCCCGGGTTTACGCCATTCTCCTGCCTCAGCCTCCCGAGTAGCTGGGACTACAGGCGCCCGCCACCTCGCCCGGCTAGTTTTTTTGTATTTTTTTAGTAGAGACGGGGTTTCACCATGTTAGCTAGGATGGTCTCGATCTCCTGACCTCGTGATCCGCCCGTCTTGGCCTCCCAAAGTGCTGGGATTACAGGCTTGAGCCACCGCGCCCGGCGAGACGAACTTTCACTTTTGTTGCCCAGGCTGGAGTGCAATGGCGCGATCTCGGCTCACTGCAACCTCCACCTCATGGGTTCAAGCGATTCTCCTGCTTCAGCCTCTTGCCAAGTAGCTGGGATTACTGGCATGCGCCACCACGCCCGGCTATTAGTAGAGACGGGGTTTCGCCATGTTGGTCAGGCTGGTCTCCAACTCCTGATCTCAGATGATCTACCCGCCCTGGCCTCCCAAAGTGCTGGGATTACAGGCGTGAGCCACAGCGCCTGGCCTGAAGCAGCCACTCAGTTTTACAGACCCTAAGACAATGACTGCAAACTGGTAGGATAGCTGTTTGGCCCACCCAGCTGCGGTGTTGAGTTTGAGTGCGGTCTCGAGCTTTGCACCTGGCCCGCTTAAGGCATTTGTTACCCGTAATGCCCCTGTAAGGCATCTGAGTTTGTGACATCGTTTTGGCCGCCAGGAAGGGATTGGGCTCTAAGCTTGGGCGGTTCACCCTTTTCATTTATACAGGGGTTGACCAGAGACACTGGCGCTATGGAGGTGAGACACCCACCCGCTGCACAGACCCAATCTGGGAACCCAGCTCTATGGATCTCCCGTCCCATCCCCTCACCTTTTCTACTCGGGCTCCCTGAGTTCCTGACCTAGGCGTCAGACTTCCTCACTAAACTCTCCCACCCCAGGCGACCCGCCCTGGCCCCAGGTGTCCCCAGCCTGCGCGGGCCGCTTCCAGTCCCCGGTAGATATCCGCCCCCAGCTCGCCGCCTTCTGCCCCGCCCTGCGCCCCCTGGAACTCCTGGGCTTCGAGCTCCCGCTGCTTCCAGAACTGCGCCTGCGCAACAATGGCCACAGTGGTGAGGGGGTCTCCCCGCCAAGACTTGGGGATGGGGCGGGGCGCAGGGAAGGGAACCTTCGCTGCAATGCCTGCCCGGGGATTGGGCTGGCCCTCCCGGGCGGGGCCGGCTCACTTGCCTCTCCCTACGCAGTGCAACTGACCCTGCCTTCCGGGCTAGAGATGGCTCTGGGTCCCGGGCGGGAGTACCGGGCTCTGCAGCTGCATCTGCACTGGGGGGCTGCAGGTCGTCCGGGCTCGGAGCACACTGTGGAAGGCCACCGTTTCCCTGCGGAGGTGAGCGCGGAGCTGGCCGAGAAGGGGCAAGGAGCGGGGCGGTGCGGGGCGGGGCCAGGCCAGAGACGGAGCTCTCTGCTGCCCTCGTGTCCTCTCCAGATCCACGTGGTTCACCTCAGCACCGCCTATGCCAGAGTTGACGAGGCCTTGGGGCGCCCCGGAGGCCTGGCCGTGTTGGCCGCTTTTCTGGAGGTACCAGATCCTGGACACCCCCTACGCCCTGCTTTCCCATCCCATGCTCCCTCCCGGACTCTGTATCGTGGCACCAGAGACCCCATCACAGCATGCTAACCCTGGCTCCTGGCTGACAAACTCATTCACGCACCGTTCGTTCATTTAACACCCACTGTGAACCAGGCACCAGTCCACAACAAGAATTCTGAAGCTGTAGGTCCTTGCCTCTAAGGAGCCCACAGCCAGTGGGGGAGGCTGACATGACAGACACATAGGAAGGACATAGTAAAAATGGTGGTCACAGAGGAGGTGACACTTAAAGCCTTCACTAGTAGGAAAGAAAAGGAAGTGTTCATTGCAGAGGGAACAGAATGTGCAAAGTCTCAGAATATGGCCTATTTAGAGAATGGCTCCTGCAGTGCATTAGATATCAGGAAGAGTAATTTCTCTAATACTGCAATGACCAGGCCGGGCGCGGTGGCTCAAGCCTGTAATCCCAGCACTTTGGGAGGCC
>NW_022307059.1:0-5305 GCF_002776525.5 Piliocolobus tephrosceles | reverse complement strand
TGCCTCCTCTACTACTGTGTGAGCTTCTTGTTTGCCAGGACAGGGCTATATTCCTCAGAGCTGAGGAGAGAGTTGAATCATGTGGTCATTTATTCTCAAATCCTCTTCAACAAGTGAAGCGAAACAGGACAGTGAAAGGCCACTGCACATGGAAGCAGGAGGTCCGGATTTGAGTTCTGAATCTCTAGATCTATTACTAACTGGCGGTATGGAGAGAGTCAGGTACATTTTCTTCCTGAAGTCTTGGTAACACCTATGTAGGTCCAGATCTGCTGGATCTAGATAAGGGGATTCTCAATAATTACTGTGCATAAAATCAACTGAAAGTTATTTTGCAATGCAGATTCTTAGCCCCATTCTATGAAATGTTGACTGTTTTATAAATTGATAAATAATTTTTATTAGACAATGTAAATTTCCTTACTTGCACCAGCATACAAAAATATTGAATAATATTAGCAGCAGAATCTTTCAACAAAATAACTATGTATAGCTATTAAACCACTTTGTTTCATGGCTTTTTATTTTCTTTTATTTATCACCATTGTTTTATTTATAAACATTGTTTCTGCTCATAAGGAGTATGTATTCTCTACATGTTTATAAAATTAATGCCTAAATGAAGTTGCTTAAACAAGGCAGAAGTTGATTTCTTTTTCACTTAAAATTAACCTGTAGTTACACCATTCAGGGCTAGTGCAGATACTTTCTAATGTCATTAGGGATGTATTGTTTGACGCTGAGGTTTAGAGTATGAATGATCTCATCACACATATAATGAACATAATACCCAATAGACAGTTTTTAAGGCCTTGTACTCAACCCTCCGTCCTCCCTCTAAGAATCTCCAGTGTCTCTTGTATCCATGTAAGTGAGAACTAAACAGTGTATAACCCAATGTTTAGCTCTGACTTATAATGCAGAATATGTAGTATTTGGTTTTCTGTTCCACACTGGGCTAATTTTTGTATTTTTGGTAAAGACGGAGTAGCTTCAGCATGTTGGCCAGGCTGGTCTCAAAGTCCTGAGCTCATGCGGTCCACCCACTTCACAAAGTGCTGGCATAACAGGCATGAGCCTCTGCACTTGGCTTTTCTAAATGTTTTTTAGCTTACCTTAGGTTTGTCTGTTCTAGGATTTTGTGTACGTTTATTTATATTATAGGACACTTTTTAGCTTAGCTTTCCCCACTCAGGGTGAGAAAGACTCTATTGATCCAAGATGTTGATTAATAGAGTGGATTATCCCCCATTATTGCACAATATTGCTCTATAATATGCATATAATTTGTTTATTGATTTCCTTTCCATAGGCATTTGAGTTGTTCCCAGGTTTTAGCTATTGTTAATAGAACTCAAGGACATATTTTTAAAATAAAAAATTTCAATCCAAAATGTCCTTTCCTTTTGACTCTCCAATATTGTGTCAGGGTTACATTTTTGTTGTCATGAAAATGCAATGACATTGAACAAGATGTGTTTCCAGAATCGAGATTCAGTATATATGTGGTCTAGCTGTGTCCCTAGAATGTAGCCCTTATTAGTTTTATTAAGCATTTTCCTATATAAATTGAAATCAAGTAGAAGATGCATTTTTCCACAGTAGGAGAAATAGAACAGTTTAGGACTTTGGAGATAGCAACTTGCTGCTTGCCTGTGCAACCCACCTCAAAAGATACAACTCCTCCAACTTTTGGTTTCTGGTGACTTGTCCAATTAGATGTGAACTGACCTTATTCCCTTACAATACTACAAGTTGATCTTCTGCACCTGGCCAAATACATTATAAAATTGATGGGCATACATTTCTTTTGGTTTCATGCTTTCTATTTAAAGCTATTCTCTTTGGGCACTATGGCTCATGCTTATAACCCCAGCACTTTGGAAGGTCGAGGTGCATGGATCACTTGAGGCCAGGGGTTTGAGACCAGCCTGGCCAACATAATGAAAGCTGCCTTTCTGAAAAATACAAAAGTTTTCTGGGCATGGTGGCACATGCCTGTAATCCCAGGTACTCAGGAGGCTGAGGCAGGAGAATCCCTTGAACCCAGGAGGCAGAGGTTGCAGTGAGCGGAGATCCTGCCTCTGCATTCCATCCTGGGTGACAGAATTAGCCTTCATCTCAAAAAAATAAAAAGCTAATCTATACTTTTCTTTTGCTGCATTATTAGAATGTAGGAGGTAATAAGGCAAAACTATTGTGGGTATGTTAATGTGTATCTGTAGTACCTAGAATAGTGCCTAGCCCATTACTTGTGTTGAAAATTGAGAACCTTCTTAATATAACTTCTCCACACTCTAGTTCTGAATTTAAAGACAGAAAAAGATAGGTTAGCTCATATAGGTATCAGTTATTTCTATTGACTGATCATTTGGAGAACATATTTTTGGATGTGGAAGAATAAAGGTCCCTAACTCTCCACCCCAGAAATAACTTTGCTAATACAAAAATCAGTCAGACATGGTGGCACATGCTTATATTCCCAGCTACTTAGGAGGATGAGGTGGGAAAACCACCTGAACCCAGGAGGCAGAGATTGCAGTGAGCCAAGAGTGCCCCACTGCACTCCAGCCTAGGCAACAGAGAAAGACTCTGTCTGAAAGAAGAAAAAAAAAGTTGTTACTATATAGCAGACAATTTTACTAACCTTTCATTTAAAATTGAATAGTACATTTGGGTCGAATTCTTATGCTTGCAGAGACATTTGCCTCTGGCTTAAAATCACTGGCTCCAGGAGGAAACTCCACCAGAGGGCATCGTAAGGATTTCATAGTGTCTAAGTCATCTTGGTAATTCTTCAAATAATTCCTGGCAATTCTGTTAGGTCTTGAACTTCACTTACTTCTTACATGTTTAATAAAAAGAAGTTCAAAACGTTGCCATGGCTGTTGAATTCCCACAGGCTTGTCTTCCCTTTAGAATTCATTACATGATTTGTACTCTTTTGCAAATATAATACATAAGTTTGGAGGTGGATGCTTTCAGCCATTAAGTTCAAAAGTACTGCTACATGGGCCATGCATAGTGGCTCATACCTCTAATCCCAACTCTTTGAGAAGCCAAGGTGGGCAGATCACAAGATCAGGAGATCGAGACAATCCTAGCCAACATGGTGAAACCCCATCTCTACTAAAAATACAAAAATTAGCTGAGTGTTCTGGTGCGAACCTGTAGTCCCAGCTACTTGGGAGGCTGAGGCAGGAGGATTTCTTGAACCAAGAATGCGGAGGTTGCAGTGAGCTGAGATCACACTATTGCCCCCCAGCCTGATTACAGATCAAGATTGCGTCTCAAAAAAAAAAAAAAAAAGTACTGCTACATGGACATCCATCATTCCGGCATCTCTGCCGTAACAGCTGAGTATCGAGAATGTCTGTTAGTTTCTTTAACTCCAAATTTGTGTTGTGTCCCGTGGTCTCCTATCATACCATAAAGTGTATTATTTGCAAAAAGGACAATTTATCTATACTTATTTCCTCTCAGTATGCTACATCCTTTTAGAATTTAAACATAGTGTCTCCCAACGTGAAATTTGATTTTTGAAAAACCAGAAAAATGTTTTTGGACACTTTTTATTTCCAGCTGTTTTCATCTTCATCTCCTCTCCTGAACTCAAGTTGAGGGTAAAGTTCATTCGTCAAAATTTCTCCTCAACTCACAACAACCTCATCCCACGCCAATATGATTTTTGTCCCCATGAATTGATGGCAGTGGTATCATTTCATGCTGGCAGTGGTAATGTCCTAATAAAAAAAAAAAATCATGAGATAGCATTGGACTTTACCTTATTTTCTGGCTCAGCAGAATTTGATCCCTGTCTGATAAGGAAACCATATTTTCCCTAGAAACTTTTCACTTTTGTCACAGGTTTGGTTCCCAGGGAGCTGGATATAGATGAAGCTTAGTGTGCAGGATGTTTATTAGGAAGTAATGTCAGGGTCCACATCTGTGGAAAGGATTGGAGGGAAGCCTTATGTGCAGATGGACAAGTCTAATGGCAATGCAGCCTGACTTTGTCAACTGGCCGCACAGACAGAGCTCTTCAGCTAAGAAGGCCTCCCCTATTTGTCCCAACTGAATCAAATGGCAAAGCCTATGCATCCCTTGGCTCCATTAATAATTGTGTGCTTGCCACTTGTGGAGGGTGAGACTTTGAAGCAGGTGGCTTTCTGTGGCTAAAGAAAACCTTCAATGTGCTGGCAATGTTTTCCATAGAGACAGAGAATGGCATCTGCCATGTATGTTGTCCCTTTCCAAAGAGGAAGCAACAAAGGTAACGTCCTCCAATGGCTCTGTATGCAGATGGGTGGACAGTAATGTCTGTCCCTCCTGTGACCTAAGAAGAACAGAGGGCAGCCATGCAGCCAGGCAGTTAGAGGTGACACAGTGTTAGGAGATAAACATCTGTCAGAAGCAGTGCTTCTTTGAGTCAGGTGTGACACATGTCTTGCATCCCCTGCTTGGACTCCTTCCCCGTTATCCTGCTGTCCTACCTCATGAAGGTGAGTGGGGCTGGGTGGTGGGCAGTCCCAGGACGAGGTACACTTTGCCTGCAGTGTTCCCACATGAGTTCCAAGGTAGCCCAGGTGGTCATCCATGAACTTTGTATTTTCCTTATGCTTCTTGTCTTTGCCTTTGAGGAATACGTTTCATTGGACTCTGAGTCCAAACAACTCATGTATCCCTATATCTTCACATTGTCCTTCATGTAAGGGAATCTCTAATCTCTAATGCCTTTGTTTTATTTTTACTATCAATATTATAATAATTAACATTGTCGTTATTATCTTCATTGTTGATTTTCAGTTATTTTTATTAATGGAGTTAATATGAATTATTCTTTTGTGGCTACTTACACTAAGATGAAGGTAATTTATTAGTTCAGGAAGAATCTACATTCTGAAGGTGAACAGAAGTTCACACTACAGATGGGCAGACACATGCCCTCCCAATTCCTGATGGACCTCCTAGTGCCTCCTAGACCTAAGGGGTCTCCTGCAATGCTCCAAGATGCCACCAAGGCAGGGATCTGCTTGTGGATGCCTGAGAGCATTCAGGATGCAGTGAGTCTCTGGAAAAATGCACGAGTTTCCACATAATCCCCAAAAACTTTACAGGTGAACTGGATGCCACAGAAACAGGAGTGGTCATTGACACAACAAAGTCACCAAAATTGTTATGAAGTCAATTAGGAAACCCAGGAATCACTCTTGCTGTCATGAAGTGGAAGAACAGGAGCCTGGGAATGGCATCCCTGTCCTGCCTGAGACTCCACAGATATTTATTTCTATGTAGCTTCAGGTAC
>NW_022307058.1:7121-9289 GCF_002776525.5 Piliocolobus tephrosceles | reverse complement strand
GCCCAGGCTGGAGTGCAGTGGCTGGATCTCAGCTCACTGCAAGCTCCGCCTCCTGGGTTCACGCCATTCTCCTGCCTCAGCCTCCCGAGTAGCTGGGACTACAGGCGCCCGCCACCTCGTCCGGCTAATTTTTTGTATTTTTAGTAGAGACGGGGTTTCACCGTGTTAGCCAGGATGGTGTCGATCTCCTGACCTCGTGATCTGCCCGTCTCGGCCTCCCAAAGTGCTGGGATTACAGGCTTGAGCCACCGCGCCCGGCCCCTCCTCCTTTGTTGAAGCTACCCACATGCAGAAACAACAGCCTCCTTGGCTCAGCAGCCACCTCGATGAAGGTGGTCCTGGGTATAACACATAGTGCTGTGTCCAACACACAGGACAGTGGGACTGTGACCACTCCTGAAAATCAGGACACTCCTTCCACTCTGCCCTCTCTCTTATCCACCTTCTGGCTTGGTGACTACCGAGTGTAGAGGCTGCTTGCCGAGACTCAGAAAGCCCCCCTGGGAAGCATAGGACCAGAACCCACTCACTGTTTCTTGCTGACATTGTTTTGGGTGCCATTTTGCACCATACAAGGTATTCCAAAAAGCTCACCATCTGTGGGGAAACAATTCAGAAGCTTCAGAATTACGTTAAGACTGTCTGTGATCTGTGTCAAGAATATTTTACCCCAATTACCACAAAGACTTTATTTAATGAACAATTATTAAAATACTTACAAAGAAACTTAAAGACTAAAGACAGCTTTAAAAGTTTAAAATATCGGCCAGGTGCAGCAGCTCATGCCTGTAATTCCAGCACTTTCGGAGGCCGAGCAGGTAGATAGATCACTTGAGGTCAGGAGTTCGAGACCAGCCTGTCCAACATGGTGAAACCCTGTCTCTACTAAAAATATAAAAAATGGCCGGGTGCGGTTGCTCACGCCTGTAATCCCAGCACTTTGGGAGGCCAAGGCATGCAGATCACGAGGTCAGGAGTTCTAGACCAACATGGTGAAACCCCGTCTCTATTAAAATACAAAAATCAGCCAGGCATGGTGACACGTGCCTGTAATCCCAGGAGGGTACTCAGGAGGCTGAGGCAGGAAAATCACTTGAACCCAGAAGGCAGAGGTTGCAGTGAGCTAAAATCACCCCACTGCACTCCAGATGGGGCAACAGAGTGAGACTCCATCTCAAAAAAAAAAAAAAATTAGCCAGGTGTGGTGGTGCACTCCTGTAGTCCCAGCTACTCGGGAGGCTGAGGCAGGAGAATCACTTGAACTCAGGAGGCAGAAGTTGCAGTGAGCTAAGATGGCACCACTGCATTCCAGCCTGGGCAACAGAGCAAGACCCTGTCTCAAAAGTAAAAAAATAAAATAAAATACCATCCAAGATGGGGGCATATTTTAAAAGCTTAAAATACAGTAAAAGCAACTGTCAAGGTGCAGCACACAACTCAACAGTACATAATAAAGAAGCTGTAATGGCTCACACCTGTAATACCAGCCCTCTGGGAGGCCAAGGAGGGTGGATCACAAGGTCAAGAGATAGAGACCATCCTGGCCAACATGGTGAAACCCTGTCTCTACTAAAAATACAAAAATTAGCTGGGTGTGGTGGCGGGCGCCTGTAGTCCCAGCTACTCAGGAGGCTGAGGTAGGAGAATCACTTGAACCCGGGAGGTGGAGATTGCAGTGAGTCAAGATCACGCCAGTGCACTCCAGGCTGGAGACAGAGTGAGACTCCGTCTCAGAAACAAAAAAATACACAATGAACTACTTCTGTGAACTATAAAACAGACTGTATTAATGAGACTACATGGAATAGAAAAGATCAGAAAAGTATTTAAATATTTTGTTTGTTTTTTGTTTTGCTTTTTTGAGACAGAGTTTTGCCCTTGTTGCCCAGGCTGGAGTGCAATGGCACAATCTCAGCTCACGACAATCTCCACCTCCCAGGTTCAAGCAATTCTCCTGCCTCAGCCTCCAGAGTAGCTAGGATTACAGGCATGCATCACCACGCCCAATTAATTTTGTATTTTTAGTAGAGAGGGGGTTTCTCCATGTTGGTTAGGCTGGTCTCAAACTCCCGACCTCAGCTGATCCTTCTACTCCAGCTTCCCAAAGTGTTGGGATTACAGGTGTGAGCCACTGCGCCTGGCCTTTTTTTTTTTTTTTTTTTTTTTTT
>NW_022307058.1:0-7021 GCF_002776525.5 Piliocolobus tephrosceles | reverse complement strand
ATGCACCCTCTGCCTCCCAGGTTCAAGCAATTCTACTGCCTCAGTGTCCAGAGTAGCTGGGACGACAGGCATCCACCACTATTCCCGGCTAATCTTTGTATTTTTAGTAGAGATGGGGTTTCATCACATTGGCCAGGCTGGTCTTGAACTCCTGACCTCAGGTGATCCACCTGCCTCAGCCTCCCAAAGTGCTGAGATTACAGGCGTGAGCCACCCCACCCGGCCAGTTTTTTTTGTTGTTGTTTTTGTTCATTTGTTCATTTTTTTGAGACGGAGTCTCACTCTGTCACCGAGGCTGGAGTGCAGTGGCGCGATCTCGGCTCACTGCAAGCTCAGCCTCCCGGGTTTACGCCATTCTCCTGCCTCAGCCTCAGGAGTAGCTGAGACTACAGGCGCCCGCCACCACGCCTGGCTAATTGTTTGTATTTTTAGTAGAGACGAGGTCTCACCGTGTTAGCCACAATGGGATTTTTTTTTTTTTTTTTCTGAGACAGAGTTTCACTCTTATTGCCCGGCAGGAGTGCAATGGCTAGATCTCAGCTCACTGCAACCTCCGTCTCCCAGATTCAAGCAATTCTCCTGCCTCAGTCTCCTGAGTAGCTGGGATTACAAGTGCACACCATCACGTCTGGCTAATTTTTGTATTTTTAGTAGAGACAGGGTTTCACCATCTCTGGGGTTTCATCATCTGTCAGCCAGGCTGAGGAACTCCTGACCTCAGGTAATCCACCCACCTCGGCCTCCCAAAGTGCTGGAATTACAGGTATGAGCCACCATGCCTGGCCCTAAAATATTTTGTGAAATTTTTGTTGTTTGTATTTATGTGTACACTTCCTAGATCTTAGCAGATTTTATTTCTTAAGAGCGGGTTATGGTCAAAAGCCATAGGCCAGGTGCAGTGGCTCACGCCTGTAATCCCAGCACTTTGGGAGGCAGAGATGAGAGGATAGCTTGAGGTCAAGAGTTCAAGACCAGCCTGGGTAACATAGTGAGACCCTGTCTCTATATTAAAAGAAAAAATTGGCCAGGCATGGTGGCACATACCTAGAGTCCTAGCTACTTGGAAGGATTACTTAGTCCAGAAATTTGAGGTTACAGTGAGCTATGACCACGCAACTGTACTCTAGCCTATGCAACAGAGAGAGACCATGTCTCTTTTAAAACAACAACCCTAATGCATACCAGTTTAACAGAATATCACAGTCCTGTCAAAAATAATACTCAGGTGGGCACAGTGGCAAGAGTCTGTACCCTAATCCATTAGTGAAACTAAGATGAGAGAGATCACTTGACACCACAAGCTCAAGGCCAGCCTGGGCAACTTAGCAAGATACTATCTTGATAATAATAGTAATAATAATAATAATAATATGCATACAGATATCTGATTTTGAATAATGTGACAAAAATAATAAAGGTAGGGCCGGGCATGGTGGCTCACACCTGTAATTCCAGCACTTTGAGAGGCCAAAGCAGGTGGATTACGAGGTCAGGACTTCAAGACCAGCCTGCCCAACTTAGTGAATCCCCGTCTCTACTAAAAATACAAAAAAAAAAATTAGCCAGGCATGGTGGCAGGCACCTGTAGACCCAGTTACTTGGAAGGATTACGCAGGGGAATCGCTTGAACCCAGGAAACGGAGGTTACAGTGTGCCAAGATTGCACCACTGCACTCCAGCCTGGGCAACAGACAGAGTAAGACTCTGTCTCAGAAAAAATAAATAAATAAAAATAATAATAAAGTTATATTTTACCTAAGTATTGCAAAGCAAATGTGAATTATTAAAACTTGAAATGGTATGAAAGACTAAACCTAAGAATTTTATTGTGCCACCAACTGGTTTTTATTGAATCAACAGAAATGAATGTGTTTCACAACCAGCTACAGCAAAAATTATCAATATTTTTTGTAAGGATATGCACAGTCAAACCCCCCACCCTATCCTTCCCGACAGCAGCAAACACTGCCCTTAAAAACCCCAATGATCCAAACGCTCCCGCCTCATCTTTGATCTCAAGAACTACAGCCTGTTTTGATCTCCAGCCTGTTTTGATCACAGGATACTGGATGAGGGCAATCTCGGGGGACTGAAGTCCAGGACTACGGCCCAAGACCCTGATGTAACAATATAATAATAATAATAACGGCGGGGGGCGGTGGCTCACACCTGTAATCCCAGCACTTTGGGAAGCCGAGGCGGGAGGATCACCTGAGGTCCGGAGTTCGAGACCACCCTGGCCAACACGGTGAAACCCTGTCTCTACAAAAATTAGCCGGACATGGTGGCGCATGCCTGTAGTCCCAGCTACTTGAGAGGCTGAGGCAGGAGAATCGCTTGAACCCGGGAGGCGGAGGTTACAGTGAGCTGAGATAGTCCCATAATTGCACTCCAGCCTGGGCGACAGAGCGAGACTCCGTCTCAAAAAAAAAAAAAAAAAAAAAAGAACAATTTGTGTCATGATTTAGCACAAAAATAGTCCCAATGCTTATTTCGTTTTTAATTGCAATGCCTTTAAAACTACATAATTTAAGAGTTCAAATAACGTTATAAGAACGCAACTTTTAAACATCTATTCTCTTTCAGGAGACAATGGCATAACTGGAAGTGACTGCGCCAACTGCACACTCCCTTATAAATACTGTACCCTCTAAAATGTTGTGACCAACGGTTGAATAAAAGTGGCAGGAATCCATAATTGGTAGGTGCTATGTGTGCTGTCTTCATAAACAAAACTGAAAAAAACACCTTTCAAATTCCTTAAGTTAGAATCCTAAATACATACCTGAGTAACCAGAGCACTAAACACCCTTGAAAACTTAACAAAGCGGGGGAGGAGGGACCAAGGCTGCCAGCTCCAGGTGGCTGTCAGGTAGATTTCAAATAACCACACAGGAGGACCAAAGGAAAACTTCCGGGAGGCCTTTCTCAATCATCACGCGCAGGGCATAACGAAGACCGACAGAGAGAAACATTTCAAAGGCCTGGGAGCGAAAGGGCAGCTTTGCTCATCCCTGGAATCGCAGTCGCTCTGGAGCTGCTGCAGCGGGCGAGGCTCCACGACAGAAGCCCCGGCCTCGCGGGCATCACCCGCTGGGTCCAGCGGAAGGCGAAGCGCCGTGCGCGGAGCTGCACCCGGGAGCCGTCCCCGCCCGTTCAGGGTCTGCTCCAGCCTGCAGACCAGCCCGTCGCCGTGAGCAGCGGCCCCGGTGTCGCCCTCCCGCCGCCTCTGCTCAGGTTCTCCTCTCAAGAAAGTGACAGAGACCGCGTCACGCCGAGCACGACCCACCTGCCGCCCTGCCCCGGGACCCCGGCAAGCGCGGCGCCGCAGAACCCGTTATCCGCCCGCCCGCAGCATCCCGCTCCCAGGCCCGGGGCGCTCAGGCCGACAGCGGGAGGCCGAGCTCCGCCAAGGCGCGGGGGGACTGCGACCGCTTACCGCCATCGACCCCCGCCCGCTGCCGCCGCTTACCTCGAAGTAGCCTCCGGGGGCGGCGCCGCCCGCGCTCGCGCCCGCGCCGAGGGGCCCGTTGGCCGCCGCCGCGCCGCCCACCAGGCCTCCTGCGCTGCCCGGGGCCGCCAGGCCCGCGGCCTGGGAGCCGCGCAGCGCCGCCGCCGGGCCGGCCTTGCCGCTGCTCGCGCCACCGTTACCCCCGCCCGAGCCGCCGCCGCCGCCCCGCTTGTTCTTCCGGCGCTTGGCCCCGCGCTTGGCGTCGGCTGGGCTCATGGCGGGCGGGGAGAGGGGCGCAGAGCGGGCGCGGGGGCCGCGGGCGGCGGCAGAGGGCGGGGAAGGCGGGGAGGCTGAGGCGGCGGCGGCGGGCGCTCCGGCCAGCCGGGGGACGCTGCGCGGGGTCGCGTCCGGGGTGGGGAGGGCTTGGGCGGGCGGGAGCTGCGGGGCAGGCCGCTGGGCGGGAGGAACCGCGAGTCCACAGTCCCGGCGCCGCGGCTGACCAGAGTTAGAGTCCAATATGGCGGACACAAGGGGAAAGGGATCCCAGTTTACGTCGGGGGAGGGGGAAGGAGCAGCGGGGAGGGGGAGGGGTGTGGGGCCCCCACCCCCACCCCGCCTTACTCCGCCCCCCGGGCGCCGCTTTTCCCTTTGCTTGCCCTCCCCCTCCTGCCGTTAACGTGCCTCGGCGCGCAGGGCACGCCGGGAATTGAAGTCCGTGCTACCCGTGCCGCCGCTGGCGGCGCCCGAGGGCGGACCACGATTCCCGTCAGGCTGTGGGAGGCCGAGGGCCCGGACCCTGGGAGGGGCTGGGGCCAGGGAGCTGGATGCGGCGGTGATGTCACCGCCGCGCTAGTAGCCGCAGGTCCCGCCCGCGCCGCGCGGCTTTCTGGGCGTTGTGGTCGGACGTAGGGCTGGGCCGGCAGGAGGCCGCTCTGCAGCCCGCGAGGCGAACTACAGGGCTGGCGGCGGGGAGTTCCGCCTCTCTGACCGGCGCCCGCTGCCCGCCCTCCCCGCCCGCGCCCCTGTCCGCCGCCCAGGTGCCGCAGACCGGCGCGGCTCCCGGGATGCACCAGGGGCGGCGCGGCGCGGCCCTGGCCTCGCCAGGAACGCCCGGTGACCTTGGGCTAGTCTAGTTCGGGTCCAGATGACTCAGTGAGGACCACAGAATCCCTGCCTCGTGGGCTGGGTGGGGGTTCGGGCGGCGTTGGAAAGCCCGGCGAGGCGCAACGGGGTCCGCCTGGGTGCGGAGGCAGCGGCGGAGCCGGTGGAGCTTGGACCGGGCCTGGGACACGCCGGTCGGTTCCCGAGACCCCCTCGCCTAGAGGTTGCTCTTCCCGAGCCCGCCCTCTCCCTGCTACCCCATTAAGCTCTCTCCAGAGGTCCCGGTTCCTTGCTACCCCGCGGAGCCCGAGGACGATCCGGCCGCCTCCCACACCCTCGCACTCCCGCACCTCAGGGACGGCTAGCCGGGTCAGATCCTCGCAGAAGTCCGGGTCAGAAATAAGGGCCTGTGTCTGGACCCTCCTCCTTCCGCGGCCTTGCAGACATCTGCGAGCCCCAGGCACAGCTCTGCCCTGAGACCCGGGCCACGGGGGACCCTGCCGGCGGCCCCGCCCCCTGGAGGGCCCCGCTTACCGCAGACACGGAGGCACAAAGGACATGATTTCCCCTTTTTGGTTTCAGGGGTGGTGTCAGGCCGAGAGGCGGCGGACTTGGCATTGGGATGTGCGGCCTGCCAGGCTCCACTTGCAGCATTTACCGAGCCATGCTGTTCGTGCTGGGTCCCCGCAACCCGCCCCAGCTTCAGCCACAGCCTCCTGATCCTCTGACCCATTCTTTATGACACAAGCAGAAATCTCATGTGATCACAAGAAAGCTACCCTTAAAGCCACTCAGATACCATCTTAGGAGAAAAAAGGCCCCCTGCCCCATCAGAGGGTCTCGGATGATCCTGCCACTGAACATGGAGTTTGAGAGAGCGGGTAGGAATGCGATTCTGGCCTCCTCTTCTTCAGTGGCATAGACTGTCCCTGCCTTCACACCTGCCCCTTGCCTCAACCCCTGTCCTTTCCTTTGTCATAGCACATTGCACAGCATTGGGATTCTTGGTGTCACCAGTATCCCCAAAGACAAAAGGTTTTGTTGGGCAGGAGAGAACCTGGGAATGCCTGCCTCACACACCTCTGACACCCAAGCAACTGCAAAGCAAGGGGCAGAGCACCCAGCACCCCACTATTTGCTGAATCAATGAATGACAATAATGACCATTAGGCCTGGGTGCCTTGGCTCACGCCTGTAATCCCAGCAGTTTGGGAGGCCGAGGCGGGCGGATCACCTGAGGTCAGGAGTTCAAGACCAGCCTGGCCAGCAAATCGAAACCCCATCTCTACTACAAATACAAAAATTAGCTGGGCATGGTGGCACACACTTGTAATCCCAGCTCCTCGGGAGGCTGAGGCAGGAGAATAGCTTGAACCTGGGAGGCGAGGGTTGCAGTAAGCCGCAGTAGTGCCATTGCACTCCAGCTTGGGCAACAAGAGCAAAACTCCGTCTCAAAAAAAAAAAAGAAAAGAGGCCGGGTGTGGTGGCTCACACCTGTAATCTCAACACTTTGGGAGGCAGAGGCAAGCAGATCACGAGGTCACCATCCTGGCTAACACGGTGAAACCCCATCTCTACTAAAAATACAAAAAATGAGCTGGGCGTGGTGGCGGGCACCTGTAGTCCCAGCTACTGGGGAGGCTGAGACAGGAGAATGGCATGAACCTGGGAGGCAGGACTTGCAGTGAGCTGAGATCGCACTCCAGCCTGGGCCACGGAGCGAGACTCCGTCTCAAAAACACAAAACAAAATGAAAGGAAGAAAAGAATAAAAATAATGATAGGTCGGGCGTAGTGGCTCATGCCTGTAATCCCAGCACTTTGGGAGGCTGAGGTAGGCGAATCACCAGGTCAGGAGTTCAAGACCATCCTGGCCAACATGGTGAAACCCTGTCTCTACTAAAAATACAAAAAATTAGCTGAGCGTGGTGGTGGGCGCCTGTAATCCCAGCTACTCAGGAGGCTGAGACAGGAGAATCACTTGAACTCTGGAGGCGGAGGTTGCAGTGAGTCGAGATGGCACCACTGCACTCCAGCCTGGGCGACAGAGCAAGAATCTTTCTCAAAACAAACAAAAAAACCCAATACATTTGAGAGAAGAGAGCAAAAGGAAAAATGAAGAATATTGAATGATCTAGCAAGAAAGAAGGGAAGAAAAAAACACAAAACGTGTGTCAAAGAGGTAACAAATGGTAGACATGAGTCTAAATAGATTACACAAACTATAAATGAGTAATACTCCAATAAAAAGCATAAGAAATTGTTTCCAGGCCGGGCGCGGTGGCTCAAGCCTGTAATCCCAGCACTTTGGGAGGCCGAGACGGGCGGATCATGAGGTCAGGAGATCGAGACCATCCTGGCTAACACAGTGAAACCCCGTCTCTACTAAAAATACAAAAAACTAGCCGGGCGAGGTGGCGGGCGCCTGTAGTACCAGCTACTCAGGAGGCTGAGGCAGGAGAATGGCGTA